>NC_059227.1:16223346-16523346 GCF_020615455.1 Coregonus clupeaformis | reverse complement strand
GAGTGGCGCCACTGGTTGGAGGGGGGCGGAGCAACCGTTTATTGTCTGGACTGACCACAAGAATCTTGCTTACGTGCAATTGGCTAAACGTCTCAACTCCCCGGCCAGGCCAGGTGGGCGTTGTTTTTCGGACGATTCAAGTTTGCCCTGACGTTCCGACCTGGATCTAAGAACGGCAAGGCGGACGCCTTGTCCCGGATGTTCTCCAAGACGGAGGAGAGTGGGTCCAAGACCGAGACAATCCTCCCCCGGAACTGCGTCGTGGGAGCAGTTATGTGGAAGATTGAGGAGGAGGTGCTGGCGGCCCTTCGGACTCAGCCCGGTCCCGGTAACGGTCCACCCGGTCGGTTGTTTGTGCCTGAGTCGGTTCGTCCTGCTGTCCTCAAATGGTCCCACGCCAGCAAGATGGCTTGTCACCCTGGCGTGGCTCGGACAATGGCGTTTCTTCGCAGACGTTTTTGGTGGCCTGCCATGGCCGAGGATACTCGGGGTTTTGTTGCTGCCTGTCCAGTGTGTGCGCAGAATAAGAGTACCAATCGGTCCAGTTCTGGACTACTTCACCCCCTTCCTATTCCCCGGCGACCATGGTCGCATCTGGCCCTGGACTTCGTCACTGGGTTGCCCGCTTCTGAGGGGAACACGGTCGTTCTGACTATCGTGGACAGATTCAGCAAGTTCGCCCACTTTGTGCCTATTGCCAAGCTTCCCTCTGCCTCGGAGACGTCCGAGATCCTGGTTAGGGAGGTTTTCAGGGTCCACGGTTTGCCCAGTGATATCGTTTCCGACCGTGGCCCTCAGTTTACCTCTGCTGTCTGGAAGTCCTTCTGTTTGGCCATTGGAGCTACAGTCAGTCTCACATCTGGTTTTCACCCCCAATCCAATGGTCAGGCGGAGAGAGCCAACCAGAAGATGGAATCCACGCTACGCTGTCTGGTCTCTTCCAACCCCACCTCCTGGGTCTCTCAGTTGCCTTGGGTTGAGTATGCCCACAATACTCTTCCTACATCTGCCACTGGGATGTCTCCCTTCCAGTGCCTGTATGGCTACCAACCTCCCCTGTTTCCTTCTCAGGAGAAGGAGCTCTCAGTGCCTTCTGTTCAGGCCCATATTCGTCGTTGCCACCGGACCTGGCATCGGGCCAGAAAGGCACTCCTTAGAGTTTCGGACCGGTATCAGCTCCAGGCGATCGTCGCCGGATCCCCGCTCCCACCTATACCATCGGAGATAGGGTTTGGTTGGCCACACGGGATCTTCCGTTACGGACTGAGTCTAGGAAGTTGTTACCGAAGTTCATTGGTCCGTTTGTGGTGGAGAAGGTGATCAATCCAGTGGCAGTTCGACTCAAACTACCGAGGACGCTCAGAGTCCATCCCACCTTTCATGTCTCCTGCCTCAAGCCTGTCTTCCTCAGTCCTCTGTTGCCTCCTCCGCCTCCTCCTCCTCCTCCTCGGATGATCGGAGGTGGTCCTGCCTACACGGTGCGTCGCATCATGGATTCCAGACGGCGGGGCCGGGGTTTCCAGTATCTCGTGGACTGGGAGGGGTATGGCCCTGAAGAGAGGAGTTGGATTCCGCGGCGACAGGTCCTAGATGCGGACCTCATCAGTGACTTCTACCGCCTCCATCCTGGCGCTCCGGGAGTCCGCCCGGTGGCGTCTCGCCGGAGGGGGGTACTGTAACGATCCCGGCTGTCTGAGTCGGGTCCTGTCTGGTGACTAGTGTTCCGGTTCGTAATCTCCAGTTTCCCGAGGGTTCGGGAACGCTCCGGGGAGCGCTCTTGTTTTCCGCACCTGCATCCCATCAGCAATCTGCACACCTGGTCCTGATCATCACCCTTCTTAGGCTCTGGCCTAACATCCAGTTCCTGCCGGATCGTTAGCTATGAACAGTATGTTTGTCAGCGTATCAGCCTCTGAGCCATTAGTGTTAGTTTTGTTGTTTTGCACTTTGTGACTTGCTGTGTACTGACCTCCGTTTTTGTTCTGTCTGCAGTCTCTCACCCGGAACCTTCACCCAACCTCTGCCTGATGGTCGGCGGCTGCCGAGCCAGTACCGGACCAACCACTGCACCCTCAACAACCCATCCACGCCACCCGCTCTGTTCCCTGGATTATTCAGCCTCACTCGGAATCTATTAAATAAACACTCACCTTTCTCTCAACGTACCTTGTCCTGGTCTGCTTCTGGGTTCTGGCATAGTAAACCGTGACAGTTAGTAAATCAGTCATGATCGCCATCTAATGTTAATAGGCGGTGGATGGCATTAGGTGTGTGGGACAGGTACAGTGTCTCAGGTGATCATTGTCATTTCATGGGTCCATATGCGACAGAAGATCAAAATGTATTGGTGCGTTCTGTGTTATACTGTGCGTAGTACTTCTGCTGGCTATGTGAATGGTAATGCATGATTGTTTCAGTTTCTGTTACAATGATCTGTGGTAAGCATTTTTATCAAGCCACATGCAAATGCACCAGTACATCAAAACAAGTCCCTACGGTCTATCTGATCTAAATGTAGCCTACTAAATATGTTGGAAAATCTATGATTATATAACTTCATGCTCTAGTATCCTTGCTGCCTGGCACATTATTGTACATTATGGAAGAGAGAGGAAGAGAAGGCACATGCAGGTGGGTGTACATCTGACATCTTGTGGACTTAACACCATTCCTAATCCAGACACTAGCTGCTCCCATGGAGGGCCAGTCTGTTTCTTTCTGCCAATAGTGTCCTACGCTGTCATCAAGGCAAAGGGTGGCTACTTTGAAGAATCAAAAATCTAAAATATATTTTGATTTGTTTACCACTTTTTTTGGTTACTACATGATTCCATGTATTATTTCATAGTTTTGATGTCTTCACTATTATTCTACAATGTAGAAAATAGTAAAAATAAAGAAAAACCCTTGAATGAGTAGGTGTCCAAACTTTTGACTGGTACTGTATATATACAGTTGAAGTCGGAAGTTTACACACACCTTAGCCAAATACATTAAAACTCCGTTTTTCACAATTCCTGACATTTAATCCTAGTAAAAATGCCCTGTCTTAGGTCAGTTGGGATCACCACTTTATTTTAAGAATGTGAAATGTCAGAATAATAGTAGAGAGAATGATTTATTTCAGCTTTTATTTCTTTCATCACATTCCCAGTGGGTCAGAAGTGAGTATTTGGTAGCATTGCCTTTAAATTGTTTAACTTGGGTCAAACTTTTCGGGTAGCCTTCCACAAGCTTCCCACAATAAGTTGGGTGAATTTTGGCCCATTCCTCCTGACAGAGCTGTTGTAACTGAGTCAGGTTTGTAGGCCTCCTTGCTCACACACGCTTTTTCAGTTCTGCCCACAAATGTTCTATAGGATTGAGGTCAGGGCTTTGTGATGGCCACTCCAATACCTTGACTTTGTTGTCCTTAAGCCATTTTGCCACAACTTTGGAAGTATGCTTGGGGTCATTGTCCATTTGGGAGACCCATTTGTGACCAAGCTTTAACTTCCTGACTGATGTCTTGAGATGTTGCTTCAATATATCCACATAATTTTCCTTCCTCATGATTGCATCTATTTTGTGAAGTGCAACAGTCCCTCCTGCAGCAAAGCACCCCCACAGCATGATGCTGCCACCCCCGTGCTTCACAGTTCGGATGGTGTTCTTCGGCTTGCAAGCCTTCCCCTTTTTCCTCCAAACATAACAATGGTCATTATGGCCAAACAGTTCTATTTTTGTTTCATCACACCAGAGGACATTTCTCCAAAAAGTACATTCTTTGTCCCCATGTGCAGTTGCAAACCATAGTCTGCCTTTTTTGGAGCAGTGGCTTCTTCCTTGCTGAGCGGCCTTTCAGGTTATGTCGATATAGGACTAGTTTTACTGTGGATATAGATACTTTTGTACCTGTTTCCTCCAGCATCTTCACAAGGTCCTTTGCTGTTGTTCTGGGATTGATTTGCACTTTTTGCACCAAAGTACATTCATCTCTAGGAGACAGAACGTGGCTCCTTCCTGAGCGGTATGACGGCTGCATGGTCCCATGGTGTTTATACTTGCATACTATTGTTTGTACAGATGAACTTGGTACCTTCAGGCATTTGGAAATTGCTCCCAAGGATGAACCAGACTTGTGGAGGTCTACAATTTTTCTTTACATTTACATTTTAGTCATTTAGCAGACGCTCTTATCCAGAGCGACTTACAGTTAGTGAATACATTTTTATTTATTTTTTATACTGGCCCCCCGTGGGAATCGAACCCACAACCCTGGCGTTGCAAACGCCATGCTCTATCAACTGAGCTACATCCCTGCCGGCCATTCCCTCCCCTACCCTGGACGACACTGGGCCAATTGTGCGCCGCCCATGAGTCTCCCGGTCGCGGCCGGCGGCGACAGAGCCTGGATTCGAACCAGGATCTCTAGTGGCACAGTTAGCACTGCGATGCAGTGCCTTAGACCACTGCGCCACTCAGGAGTACTCTTCTGAGGTCTTGGCTGATTTCTTTTGATTTTCCCATGATGTCAAGCAAAGAGGTACTGAGATTGAAGGTAGGCCTTGAAATACATCCACAGGTACACCTCCAATTTACTCAAATGATGTCAATTAGCCTATCAGAAGCTTCTAAAGCTATGACATCATTTTCTGGAATTTTCCAAGCTGTTTAAAGGCACAGTCAACTTAGTGTATGTAAACTTCTGACCCACTGGAATTGTGATACAGTGAATTATAAGTGAAATAATCTCTCTGTAAACAATTGTTGGAAAAATTACTTGTGTGATGCACAAAGTAGATGTCCTAACCGACTTGCCAAAACTATAGTATGTTAACAAGAAATTTGTGGAGTGGTTGAAAAACGGGTTTTAATGACTCCAACCTAAGTATATGTAAACTTCCGACTTCAACTGTATTTTTTTTATTTGTGTATCAATTTTGACCAGCCCAACCAACAATAAAATGGTCCGGCCCATCTGGCATTTGCCAGAATTGCCAGTTGGACAAGTTCAGGTAGTACATCCCTGTTTTATAGATTTCCAAAGGTTTACTCCCTACTGAAAATAAGACCCAGTTCGTGCTTTTGAAGTATTACCTCACTGTATTTTTTTAGGGGTTGAGGAGGATCCTTTGGTGACATAATGCAAATAGAAATTAAAGTAATGGGTTTCGGAGTTGACTTGAACATTTAAAAGTATTTTCAACCTCTTTGTCAGTGCCGCCACCACACAAGGTGAACTCATCCTTGGGGCAGGGACAAGGTGGCATCCGGGACATCAGTCACATTCCTGACTGACCATGATGATGTTGTTTTCTCTTCTCAGCTATCAAGGAGTTCCCTGAAGACATGTTTTCCAATGACGAGCGCAAGAGTGGGGCCGTCCTGCTGCACATCGTGGCGGTAAGAAAGCGCTTTGAATGCTTCTATCACTAGGTATGACACGTTTATCACTAACCCAGTCCAAAATCAACCTGTAGTTCCCCCACCTAGTTAGTGGACACTTCTTGATTGTCCCTGAGACTGTAGGTATTTTTATTTTTCACCTTTATTTAACCAGGTAAGCCAGTTGAGAACAAGTTCTCATTTACAACTGCGACCTGGCCAAGATAAAGCAAAGCAGTGCGATAAAAACAACAACACAGAGTTACATATCGGGTAAACAAAACATAAAGTCAAAAATACAAACAGAAAATATATATACAGTGTGTGCAAATGTAGTAAATTATGAAGGTAAGGCAATAAATAGGCTATAGTGCAAAATAATTACAATTAGTATTAACACTGGAATGATAGATGTGCAAAAGATGATGTGCAAATAGAGATACTGGGGTGCAAATTAGCAAAATAAATAACAATATGGGGATGAGGTAGTTGGGTGGGCTAATTTCAGAATGGCTGTGTACAGGTGCAGTGATCGGTAAGCTGCTCTGACAAACTTATACTTAAGCAATAAGGCATGAGAGGGTACGGTATATGGCCAATATACCACGGCTAAGGGCTGTTCTTATGCACGACGCAACACGAAGTGCCTGGATACTGCCCTTAGCCCTGGTATATTGGCCATATTCCGCAAACCCCCGAGGTGCCTTATTGCTATTATAAACTGGTTGCCAACGTGGCATACCCGTGGCTTTCAGCCAATACAACGGCTTTCAGCCAATTAGCATTCGGGGCTCGAACCACCCAGTTTATAACACACTACACTATATTCTACGCCAGGGGGATTCAAATCTTACCCTACGAGCGAGGTCCGGAGTCAGACTACTGCTAGTTTTCTGTTCTACCTGATAATAAATGTCCTAGGTCTAAATCAGTCCCTGATTAGAGAGGAATAATGAGAAGGAAAAAAAGCAGCGGAGCTGTTAAAAAACTGGCTATTTACACAAGGACACAGAAAAAAACACGACCGCACTGCTACGCCATCTTGGAATGGGCAATATAAGAATGACTCCACCTAGACCTTGCTCTTAGAATGATGGCTGGAGTTTCCACCAGTGGTGTCATGCACCACAAATGTTTGAAGGGGCACTGATGGCGTCATTCAATATCTTCACATTAATTATGTTTATCTTGTTTTTTAATATCCTGAAAATGTAAAAGATTTAACGGTCATAGGACCCCCACATTCTTTCAGATGTACAAGTATGATCAAGAGGTGTCTCGGTAGGGGGCCAAGGGTTGAATTTGGACTGGCATACCTCGATCTCCTTTACCCACAATACACCTCAGCTTGATCTCACACCAGGGGAGAACGACGTCCCCCTCTCATTAAAGCCACGGAAGTTCAAGGCCGACCGCGGTACTGCAGGTATTGTTAGCAGAAAACATAATCCCCCATTAGAGGGAATGGAAAAATGGCAATCTTCGTGGTCAATATTTGTGTAATTTTTTTTTGGGAAAACAATATCAATAATTGCATCTAATACACCAGATGTATGTCCTTGAACCGATTTATGAAGTTACGGTAAAACTTCAATTAATAGCCCAGCTGTTTATTTGCTTAAATCACTGAACACAACAGGCACTTATTAGTGACAGGTTTCTATTTGAGCCAGGTGTGCATCTATTTCCTTAATGCACACAGTTTTTGCTCATTTGCATAGTTAATTGTTTAATTCCAGCATTCACTTTCAGCATTTTAATAAATGTCTTCATTTCCTGCACTAATGTGTTATCATTTACACACTGTCATGTTTCTTTCGTCTTAGTATGCCTCTATTTATTTTTTAACAACACTTTTCCTTGACAGAATAATGATTCTCCTCTTTGACTGTGCATTTTCGGCAGTTCTTACTTTCGCCACTAGAGCGCGATCGGGCGATTTCTAGGGGTCTGTACTCCCGAAGTTGTTGACTGTTTTTGTGCTTGCCAGCTGTTCTCAGCTGTTAGCAGCAAATGGCTAGCAGTTTGCCATCATTTTCTCGAGTCATTAATAAATTATTTGTAAACAATACATGGTAATTCATGTTAACCTTGTAAACAATTCATTTAGACCCGGCGTTTATTTGAAAAAGGTGTTTATTTGCTGAAATGTGTGCCGTTGCCCGGCAATTAAAAGGGACAGGCGGCTATTTGAGACTGCATTTATTTGAAGTTTTACCGTATAAGGATAATTTAGTTGCTAATGGCAGCCTGCAGTACCCCAGTCGACCTTCAACTTGAGTTACTCAATGAGAGAGCCAGCAACGTCACTTCCTGGAGTAACTCAAACTGCGCATGTTATATCTCCAAGACTCAAGAGATGCTGTCTTTAACCAATTTAATTTGGCTTCAATGCGCTATTGAGTCTTCACATAGGAATGAATGGTGTCACGTGATCAATGGCTTTATCCATTCATATATACAGTCATTGTCTCACACTAAAGCAGGGGCTCATGCCCCCTCCTATATCCTCACAAACCCTGGCCTGCTGTGTTCTGCCCTGGTCTAGGAGCTATTTCTCAATTACTTGCTCACATTATGTAATAGGTGTGAAGTTAAGATGAGGAATCTTGATTCATTGTAATGTAATGCTATGAGGGTGAGATAAGAGGATGGATGGTAAATTGGAGCCAATATACAATGGTTGTACAGTGCCCCCTGTGGATGGGCTAGAGCACAGCACCCTCTCTGGAGCCCCATGATGTCAGTCCTGATCTATAATTTAAATAAATATCATGTCAACTGTACTGAAATAGGATTATTTTCTTCTCTCACACAAGGGTAAAGAACAATAGCCTGGTCCCAGATCTCTTTGAGCTGTCTTCCCAACTGCTATGGTTATTCAGCATGACAATGATCATAGGAGTTGGCTATACAGCACAAACCGAGATCTGGCACCAGGCTAGAGGAATACTATGCACTGCAGAAATTGTCTAAGCAATGAATACAGTTTTCGAAGTGATGGGATCAATCCCAAATCAACCCCTAGCCCCTACCCAACTAGTCAGTTGTTTAGATCTGAGAGGATCGGATCTGTATTATTCTACCTAATCCAGTAGTAGCTGTTCCATCTTTCCTCCAGATACGATATTTAGCATTTTCACCACATTTCTTACTAGATGTATCTAATCCTAGATGTATCTCATCTTCTTTGATGTAGTGCTCTTTAGCTTTATCCTTCAGCTCTCCTTCATTCCTTCATTGAGATCTTCCAAGTTTCCTATCAGTTCAGCCAATTTCTGATGAGTTAACGTTTCACACACACATACACACTGCCTCTTCTCTCCCGTCTCGACAGGCCCTCTATATGTTCCTGGCTCTGGCTATAATCTGTGACGACTACTTTGTTCCGGCGCTGGAGAAGATCTGTGAGGTGAGAGACCCTTGTCAGGACACACAATCTGGTGAAACTGGTCTGAGATATTAGCATGGGCCACCATGGCTCTAGCATTATGTCCTTACCACGGGTGAGTTTTCTGCCAATTTAGCAGCTAGGGCGGCACTTTACTTCTCTCAAGTAATGCTTTTGATAATCAATATGTTCTGCATGAGCTGAATAAAATCTTCCTATTGAAGTACTTTGCTATTCTATGAGTGGTCTTGGTTGTCGAGATGATAAATAAAGGGCCACATTAACTACAATGCTTTTGGGAAACTCAGTCCTGACTAACCACTCCTGTCTCCTTTTTCATGCTTTCTCTCGGTCTGTCAGAAACTAGACCTAAGTGAGGATGTTGCCGGAGCCACTTTTATGGCAGCTGGGAGTTCTGCTCCAGAGCTGTTTGCCTCCGTCATTGGTAATATATGACACACACATGCAAACACCACCACAAACACACACACACCCCCACACACACACCAATATACACCGGCACACTCACACACTCCTTTACACAACACAAAAAACCCAGAACTAAAATCTTGTCAAATCTAATTGTATTTGTCACATGCTCCGAATACAACGGGTGTAGACTTTACCGTGAAATGCTTGCTTATAAGTCCTTACCAACGATGCAGAGTATAAAAAATAAAATGGTAACACAAGGAATACAATAAAATACACAAGAATAGAGCTATATATAACAGGGAGTACCAGTACCAGTACCAATGTGTGACTAGGCATCAGGATAGATAATAATACCAGTAAAATATAGAACAGAGTAGCAGCAGCAAATGATGAGTGTAAAAGTGTATGCGTGTATGTTTGTGTTGTGTGTGCGTGTGTGTGCGCACGTATGTAGTGTGTGTGGGTTTTGTTTTGTGTGGGAGTGTAATTACGTCAGATGCTCGATTAGGTTCTGGGGGGAGTTGTATGAGAAAAGACACTAACGAAGTCTCCACCTCCCTAAATGGAAACTCTCAGCCGGGGGACAGGGGGAGCAAGGTATTGGCCAGTCTGATAGTTTTAGCCATGATGCTCCTGTACTGCCCGCGTCTGAGTGATGGAAGCAGGGAGAACAGGCTGTGACTCGGGTGGCTGAGGTCACTAATGATCTTCTTTGCCTTTCTGCGACACCTGGTGTTGTAGGTGTCCTGGAGGGCAGGCAGTGTGCACCCAATGGTACCCATGGGCATTCTATGTCTGTCTGCAAGAGATTAACCAACACACACCAATATGTCAAAATTCAACAACAAAAAACAGACACACCTACACACCAGGGCTGGGGTCAATTCAAATTGAAGGCAGTCAATTTAGGAAGTTATTTTAATGTAAAATTACAAAATTGAAAAACTTTATTGAGAAGTTATTGAAATTAGCTGCAGTTTTTATTTTTATTTTGAATTTGTATTTAAGTTTACTTCCTGGATTGACTGCTTTCAATTCAAATTGACCACAGCCCTGCTACACACACACACCCTCTCCCAGAAAGTTGTTGTCAAGGCTGATTGTGATTGGTTGCTTCCCTATGTACAGGTGTCTTCATTACCCACGGTGATGTGGGGGTGGGGACAATCGTCGGCTCAGCGGTCTTCAATATTCTGTGCATCATCGGCGTGTGCGGAATATTCGCCGGACAGGTGTGTGTGTGTTTGTGTGCGCGTGCAGGTGGCTGTTTCTGTGTGTGTTACTGTGCATCTGTGTGTGCGTGCATGCATGTGGGTCTCGTTTAGTGCAGCATTTGCATTTGGATCACTTATGGGCTGAGAAGTAAATAGAAAGATTGAGTTCTCCTATGGGGAACCATGTCCAGATGTCTGGTAGTTAGCAATTGCTCACAGCTGTCGTTCGTCTCTGGAAAGCATATTTCTGGGCCCGTATTCACAAAGAATAGGAGTGCTGATCTAGGGTCATTTTAGCCTTTTCAATCATAATAAGATTCTATGGAAATGTAACGTGTACGCTGGGAGTCGGGATGCAAGTACAGGGAGTGAATTTAATAATAAATGAAACAAAACAAGAAACACGAGTAGCGTACAGACATCAATAACGCCTGGGGAATAACCCGAAGGGAGTGACAGATATAGGGGAGGTAATCAGGAAGGTGATGGAGTCCAGGTGAGTCTCATAATACCGCGCAGGTGCTCGTAACGATGGTGGCAGGTGTGCGTAATGAACAGTCAACTGGCGACCTCGAGCACCGGAGAGGGGGAGCGGGAGTAGACGTGACAGGAAAGGAGGCACCTGATCCTAGATCAGCATTTCTAGGCTGAGACACTTTATATATACAAGGATGTGATCTCTTTCCTGACTGACTGTTCCTCTCTCTCTTTCTAGGTTGTCATGTTGGGTTGGTGGTCTGTTTTCCGAGATTCATTCTACTACGTCTTGTCGATCCTCGCTCTTATTGCGGTAAGTCTGACAGTAAAATGCACATTACATGTACTGTATGTGACCATAAGTAATATATTTATTTTGATATTTTATTAGGATCCCCATGAGTTATTCTGAAAGCAGCAGCTGCTCTTCCTGGGGTCCACACAAGTCATGAAACATGACATAATACAGAACATTAATAGACTAGAACAGCTCAAGGACAGAAGTACATATTGAATAATTCCTAACTGGCATTGTTTTCATTTCTGCCTGTGCTCTTTTTGTTCCAGTTCATCTACGATGGGAAGGTAGTGTGGTAAGCGAGCCCCACCTCTTTTCGATTGGTCCTTAAATAATACCTTGATGTGATGGAATTTTCATTAGTTGCGTGTCTGAACTGTGGGGCTCCTTATTGGGTGATATGATGGGATTTAATTGGTCTTTATTGGGTAACTGTGATATGATGGGATTTCAGTCGTTGACTCTCCCCTGTGTCCGTCTCAGGTGGGAGAGCCTGGTGTTGGTGCTCATGTACTGTGGATACATCATCATCATGAAGTAAGTGCTGCACTACTGAGTCAGTGAAAACTCAAGGCCCAATGAAATTGATGTGGTGGGGGAGACAGATTTTCATTTTTAAGATATAATCTTTTTTTTTCTAAGAAATATACAAAGACTCAATGCAATAATATTGAATTTGAGTGCGCCCTGATTTTCTGCGGGCCGGAAGTTTTTAATCTGTTTGTCTCTGGGTCATCCAGGTCACTCCCCTAGTAATAATCTCTCTCAGCCCCAGCCTGCTCACTCCCAGCCCAGCCATCTTCCCCCTCTGCAGTGGCTAAAGAGCACCAGGCTTAACTGGATATCACTTGTCTCCTGTCTTGTTTGGAGGAAGGGAGTGCTCCGACTGCCCTTCTATGACCCATTATGATGCCACTCAGACAATAGCCTACTCGCTGACCATTTCAGATACCATCCTATCTTGCCCATAGGGTTTGCTGTATAACCTATGTGTGCATACATACTGTAGGATGTAAAATCTACAACATGGTTTCACATTCACCTGAAGTTGCAGGACTGAGTTTGCCACAGTTATTGTACACATGAACAGTTGCAAAATTTTTACTGCAGTTTACTGTATACACAGGGACAGTTTCCCAGACACAGATTAAACCTAGTGCTTGAATAGAAATATATTTCAATTGAGATTAAGTAAATTTATTAATCAGTGTCCAAGTAACTGGTCCCTAGAATTTACAGACCACTACATAGTGTTCAATTATTGGCTGTTGATGAAAAAGTGAGGCGTTAACCAGTGTCCCTCTCTCCCCCCTTCTCCCAGGTTTAACCAGAGCCTGCAGAAGTTATTCACGAGGAAAGGGGGCAAGGACAAGAATCAGGCCAATGGTAACGCAGCGGCCAGCAGCGAGATGGAGGATGGTAATGCTAGTTATGATGACAGTGTGTGGGATGACGACCCCATCATTGCCTATACTCAGCACGGCAGTAGGTAAGGCTAACCAGGCAGGCAGTAGTACACACCAAGGCTTCTCTCAAGACATGAGCTTATTCTCTGTATCTGTTCTCGTCTTTTTTTAACCCCAAAAGTTGATTAAGATGAACTATTGGTCATTTCTGATCAAATAGGGTCGAGGGAATGGCTGGCGTTTTGGTTCAAATATCATAGACTTAGATGACTCATCTTTGCATCTGTCCCATTATGGTATCTGAGAGCACGGGCAGTGCCGTTGAATCAATCTCCATTTTGAAGTAGTCAAATTTATTCTGCTCCTCCTTCTATGAGTTGGTAAACAAACTGAAAGGGTGCATACTGCCACCTGGAGGAAATTGTTTGAACCGGTATAAAGTCAAGGTTGGAATGTGGACCATCTTTGAGCATGCTTTCTCGCGTGGAAAAGTATTCTCACGCAAAAGAGGGAACGCCCACTTACACAGACAGGAACTGCGACCATTTTTTAAATTGCGGCCTTTATGCAACATCTTCATTAACTACCAGCTTGGAGTTTACTACTTCAAATTGGTATAAGTCCTCAATGCTGCTGCCCATGCTAAAACAGGCTTTTGGACACTATAGTTGTCTAGATCTAAGTCTGTGTTGGGCAGGAATATGAACTTGTGGGTTCATGGGAGTTGGGTAGGACTTCCTCTGTCAGTGTGGTGAAGGTGTTGCACTTCTACAATCTCCATTCTATTGTGCTGACTAACAGTGGGTAAGAGGTAACCTTCAGCTCAACCACAGCACTTGGTTCTCTCTAGCTCTACCAGAGGAGGCTGGTGGGAGGAGCTATAGGAGGACGAGCTCATTGTAATGGCTGGAATGGAAAATATGGAACGGTATCAAACATATGGAAACCACGTTTGACTCCGTTCCATTTATTCCATTCCAGCCATTACAATGACCCTGTCCTCCTATGGCCCTTCCCACCAGCCGCCTCTGATCTCTACCTCTCTCTCGCTCTTCCTGGCCTCCTTATCTTTGGTATTAATGTCATAAGTGGGTTGTAACTTGTCTAGATGCGGCCATATCTTCCACTTTCTTTTCACTAATGTCAAAGTGCCTGTCTGTTTAGCCTTACTAAACCCACTGTTGCTTGTTGTGTTGTGACTGTTTCTGCATGCTAGCTTGCAGTGTTTCTCTGCTGTTTCTCTGCAGTATGTTTCTCTGCTTGTCTCTTGAGGTATCAACCCACTGCCTTGTGGTAATGACTATCCAAATATATGGAATGTTTGTGTCAGCTTTGTTTTCTTAGTAATTCTATATAATGAATCAATTTAAGAATGTAATATAGAACCCTTATCAGACCCTGAATTCGTCCATTTTACCAGGAATATGTGTAAAACACAAGTGGAAACTTCTCATGGCAAGGTGTTTTTACACCTTTAATGGATTTTTGGTGTTTGATGTTAGCATGTTTGTGTGTCAGTCAGGGTTTCTGTTAGCTGGTAATGGCCGGCATTTGGCTGATAAAATAAATTAATTGAAAAGCCGATAAATAAAATTGCTGCTGGCCAAATGTCCAGAAGATGAAGAAAACATCCCATTGCGAAATAATGCTTTTTAGCCTATTCATTGATGGAAATACATTTGACTGGTCATGCTTATCGGTCTATAGGTACATTTTCAAAATGTTGTGGAAATAAATTGGTATAATAAATAGGTAAATACAGTATATTCGCTGTGCATCTTATTTATCACACCCGCACAGCATACAGATGCAGAGCCTTTGAGAGGAACATCTGTCAGACAGCGTGAGAGCTGCTACTACAGCATCTCAATCAGCAAATGCATAGGCAACTGAAGGCAGGCATCATCAGATGTCACACACCACTTTGCAATGAGCTGGAGGCAGTATGCATTTTGAAAACATATACTTAATTGTTTGAAACCTGAACGTTTTACTACATATTATGAGGCATGTCTTACCTTGCTTCAAAGTAGCCTAGCCAAAATCAGACCATATCCGTGGAGGCAATTCTTTTCTATAACCTTTCTTTCATTGTCTAGTAGCCAAATGCACAATCCTAGTCTTATTAACAACCCACGCTAGTTGTTGCATATTAGATCTCCCCTCTTTCTACATTTCTAACGGTATTTTCATTTCTGTCACATGAAACCGCTGGCTTGTGCAGTGTGTTTTGACAACAATGTTTTCCCATTAACTGCATTATGGAACAAACATTCACGCGTAGTCTACTACCTTGTGCACATTGCTGCCCTTATAATGTGAAGAAATAATAGTTTATCAACATTTTAAGCTAAACTTTCTGATCTGTTGCATCACTCATTGCTTTTTAACCTTTCTTTAATGTAGCCTAGGCTACTAGTTGTATTAATTTAGGATCTATCATCCCAAAAACGTCCCATAGTCTGTTTGGAATAGGCTATTTCTTTCTCGACAAGCTGACCAATAGAATAGGTAAACGTTTCTACTATGGGGGATAGTATATTGACATAGGCCCCATGTAGCTCAGTTGGTAGAGCATGGCGCTTGCAACGCCAGGGTTGTGGGTTCGATTCCCACGGGAGGCCAGTATAAAAAAAAAAAAATTATGCACTCACTAACTGTAAGTCGCTCTGGATAAGAGCGTCTGCTAAATGACTTAAATGTAAATAGGGTAGTGATTTTGCTGTTCGTTATACTCTTGTTGGCTGAGGAAAAGTAAATGTGGACAGTTATTCTTCATCTTCAAAGTGCACATCAGAATTCGGTAAGAAGGACATCGTTGCATCCTCGGTTTGCATGTTCTGTTCATATGAATTACCATGATCTAAATGCGATTTCTGTCATTCTGAGCACCGGGTGGACGCCCTAATCTGGTTACACACCCAATGCATATGGGTCCGGTAAATTTCTCAAATGTCCAGTAAATTAAAATGCTGTTCTCAAATGTCCAGCGCCACATTTTCCTAATGGAAACCCTGGTGTGAGATTATGTGTGTGGGAGAGAGCGAGCGAGCGTCTGTGTGTGTGAGCGTCAGTCTGCGTGTGTCAGTTTTGAAGGTCTAACGTGTCTGTCCGTCTCCAGTCAAACCCAGTAAGGCTTACAGTCGTGGGTCTGTGGTCATGGTCGATGAGATGATGCATGCCAACCCTTCCAAGATGCGCTTCCCCGAGGCCGGCCTCCGCATCATGATCACCAGCCATTTTGGACCCAAGACCCGGCTGCGCATGGCCAGTCGCCTCATCATCACTGAGGTACGGATAGAGAGGGATGTAACTGCAGGAAAGGGATAGGGGAGCAGATGGTTTGTTTCCATATTAGAGAATGCAATGGTCTCAGTTGCATTGTATAGATTTCATAGTGCTGTCATTGCTGTACAGTTGACTACCTGGGTCGTGTTCATTAGGCACCAAATGAAAAAAAAACAGACTGAATCAATCTGGTCTTGGTCCAATACCAAACACTCCCTTTCATTTTTCATTGAAAAACGTGTTCCGATGTGTGCCCTAATGAACAACTCCCTGTTTTGCCTGTGACAGCGTCAGAAGCTGGTCCAGGGCGCCAACGGAGTGGAGACCCAGGTGCTGGAGGGGAAGGTGGACGTTGAGAACGGCAACGTGCCCGAGGACAAGCCTGCAGAGGAGGAGCCCGAAAACGAGACAATCTCCCCCTTTCATATCCCAGGTGTGTGTATGTGCAGTGTGCATGTATTAGCGAGTTGTTTATCCAGACAGAGCTTGACATTACTGTAGATAGTACAACATTACTGTGGATAGTACATGTTTTGATGTTAAGATATGGCTAATCAGATTTAAACATTTGCTTACACTTCAGTAGACGTATTGCTCTTACCCAAATTATCCTGTGACTTTATCATATCATGACTAATTCTAATGATCTTTGACAGACAGTTATGTGCATGGCAAACACTGCTCCAATGTGTGTATGAAACATACTACGAAGTGCTTTATGATTGAAGTAGCTGATGAGTTAAATTGTTTGTGTTAGTGCTGGGCTAGACCAAATACCTGCACCTTAGACTGCTGTCCTATGTTCATAGTCATTGAACACTGGTCACTTTAATACTGTTTTAACCACTTCATATGTACAGTCCATTCGGAAGGTATTCAGACCCCTTGACCACATTTTGTTACTTTACAGCCTTATTCTAAAATTGATTACATAGTTTTTTCCCCTCATCAATCTACACACAATACCCAATAATGACAAAGCAAAAACAGTTTTAATTAAAATAAAATATATACAGTACAGTCAAAAGTTTGGACACCTACTCATTCAAGGGGTTTTCTTTATTTTTACTATTTTCTACATTGTAGAATAATAGTGAAGACATCAAAACTATGAAATAACACATATGGAATCATGTAGTAACCAAAAAAGTGTTATGTCTATATTTGAGATTCTTCAAAGTAGCCACCCTTTGCCTTGATGACAGCTTTGCCCACTCTTGGCATTCTCTCAACCAGCTTCACCTGGAATGCTTTTCCAATAGTCTTGAAGGAGTTCCCACATATGCTGAGCACTTGTTGGCTGCTTTTCCTTCACTCTGCCATCCAACTCATCCCAAACCATCTCAATTGGGTTGAGGTCGGGTGATTGTGGAGGCCAGGTGTTCTGATTCAGCACTCCATCACTCTCCTTCTTGGTCAAATAGCCCTTACACAGCCTGGAGGTGTGTTGGGTCATTGTCCTGTTGAAAAACAAATGATAGTCCCACTAAGCGCAAACCAGATGGGATGGTGTATCGCTGCAGAACGCTGTGGTAGCCATGCTGGTTAAGTGTGCTTTGAATTCTAAATAAATCACTGACAGTGTCACCAGCAAAGCACCACCACACCATCACACCACCTCCTCCATGCTTCACGGTGGGAACCACACATGCAGAGATCATCAGTTCACCTACTCTGCATCTCACAAAGACACGGCGGCTGGAACCAAAAATCTCAAATTTGGACTCATCAGACCAAAGGACAGATTTCCACCGGTCTATGTCCATTGCTCATGTTTCTTGGCCCAAGCAGGTCTCTTCTTTTTATTGGTGTCCTTTAGTAGTGGTTTCTTTGTAGCAATTCGACCATGAAGGCCTGATTCACGCAGTCTCCTCTGAACAGTTGATGTTGAGATGTGTCTGTTACTTGAACTCTGAAGCATTTATTTTGGGCTGCAATTTCTGAGGCTGGTAACTCTAATGAACTTATCCTCTGCAGCAGAGGTGGCGGTCCTCATGAGAGCCAGTTTCATCATAGCGCTTGATGATTTTTGCGACTGCACTTGAAGAAACTTTCACAGTTCTTGAAAATTTCCGGATTGAGTGACCTTCCTGTCTTAAAGTAATGATGCACTGTCGTTTCTCTTTTGCTTATTTGAGCTGTTCTTGACATAATATGGACTTGGTCTTTTACCAAACAGGGCTATCTTCTGTATACCCCCATACCTTGTCACAACACAACTGATTGGCTCAAACGCATTAAGAAGAAATTAACTTTAAACAAGGCACACCTGTTAATTGAAATGCATTCCAGGTGACTACCTCATGAAGCTCGTTGAGAGAATGCCAAGAGTGTGCAAAGCTGTCAATTCTTTTTTGGTTACTACATGATTCCATATGTGTTATTTCATAGTTTTGATGTCTTCACTATTATTCTACAATGTAGAAAATAGTAAAAATAAAGAAAATCCCTTGAATGAGTAGGTGTGTCCAAACTTTTGACTGGTACTGTGTGTGTGTATGTATGTATGTATGTATGTATGTGTATATATATATATATATATATATATATATATATCTTTTTGTTTGTTGTTGAAATATGACATTTACATAAGTATTCAGACCCTTTACTCAGTACTTTGTTGAAGCACCTTTAGCATTAATTACAGCCTCGAGTCTTCTTGGGTATCACACTACAAGCTTAGCACACCTGTATTTGGGGAGTTTATCCCATTCTTCTCTGCAGATCCTCTCAAGCTCTGTCAGGTTGGATGGGGAGTGTCGCTGCACAGCTATTTTCAGGTCTCTCCAGAGATGTTCGATTGGGTTCAAGTCCGTGCTCTGGCTGGGCCACTCAAGGACATTCAGAGACTTGTACTGAAGCCACTCCTGCGCTGTCTTGGCTGTGTGCTTAGGGTCGTTTTCCTGTTGGACGGTGAACCTTCGCCCCAGTTTGAGGTCCTGAGCGCTCTGGAGCAGGTTTTCATCAAGGATCTCTCTGTACTTTGCTCAGTTCAGCTTTCCATCGATCCTGACTATTCTCCCCTGTCGCTGAGAAACATCCCCACAGCATGATACTGCTACCACAATGCTTCACCGTAGGGATGGTGCCAGGTTTCCTCCAGACGTGAAGCTTGGCATTCAGGCCATAGAGTTCAATCTTGGTTTCATCAGACCAGAGAATCTTGTTTCTCATGGTCTGAGAGTTCTTTAGCTGCCTTTTGGCAAACTCAAAGTGGGCTGTCATGTGCCTTTTTACTGAGGAGTGGCTTCCGTCTGGCCACTCTACCATAAAGGCCTGATTGATGGAGTACTGCAGAGATGGTTGTCCTTCTGGAAGGTTCTCCCATCTCCACAGAGGAGCTCTGTCGGAGCGACCATCCGGTTCTTGGTCACCTCCTTGACCAAGGCCCTTCTCCCTCGATTGCTCAGTTTGGCTGGGCGGCCAGCTCTAGGAAGAGTCTTGGTGGTTCCAAACTTCTTCCATTTAAGAATGATGGAGGCCGCTGTGTTCTTGGGGACCTTCAATGCTGCAGAAATGCTTTGGTACCCTTCTCCAGATCTGTTCCTCGACACAATCGTGTCTCAGAGCTCTACGGACAATTCCTTCGACCTCATTTGTTCTGACATGCACTGTCAACTGTGCCTTTCCAAATCATGTCCAATCAATTCATTTTACTACAGGTGGACTCCAATGAAGTTGTAGAAACATCTCAAGGATGATCAATGGAAACAGGATGCACCTGAGCTCTATTTCGAGTCTCATAGCAAGAGACTTGGCTCTGTCATATCCTCACATGGTCTCTCCTATCATTGCTACGCAGACGACACACAATTAATTTTCTCCTTTTCCCCCTTCTGATAACCAGGTGGCGAATCGCATCTCTGCATGTCTGCCAGACATATCAGCGTGGATTTCGGATCACCGCCTCAAGCTGAACCTCGGCAAGACGGAGCTGCTCTTCCTCCCGGGGAAGGACTGCCCGCTCCATGATCTCGCCATCACGGTTGACAACTCCATTGTGTCCTCCTCCCAGAGTGCAAAGAACCTTGGCGTGACCCTGGACAACACCCTGTCATTCTCCGCTAACATCAAAGCGGTGACCCGATCCTGCAGGTTCATGCTCTACAACATTCGCAGAGTACGACCCTATCTTACACAGAAAGCGGCACAGGTCCTAATCCAGGCACTTGTCATACCGTCTGGATTACTGCAACTCGCTGTTGACTGGGCTCCCTGCCTGTGCCATTAACCCCCTACAACTTATCCAGAACGCTGCAGCCCGTCTGGTGTTCAACCTTCCCAAGTTCTCTCATGTCACACCGCTCCTCCGCACACTCCACTGGCTTCCAGTTGAGGCTCGCATCTACTACAAGACCATGGTGCTTGCCTATGGAGCTGTGAGGGGAACGGCACCTCCTTACCTTCAGGCTCTGATCAGACCCTACACCCAAACGAGGGCACTATGTTCATCCACCTCTGGCCTGCTAGCTCCCCTACCTCTACGGAATTACAGTTCCCGCTCAGCCCAGTCAAAGCTATTCGCTGCTCTGGCACCCCAATGGTGGAACAAGCTCCCCCACGATGCCAGGACAGCGGAGTCACTGACCACCTTCCGGAGACACTTGAAACCCTACCTCTTTAAGGAATACCTGGAATAGTATAAAGTAATCCTTCTTCCCCCACCCCCCATTAAAAAAAGAAATTTTAAAAAAGGTAGTTGTCCCACTGGCTATCATAAGTTGAATGCACCAATTTGAAAGTCGCTCTGGATAAAAGCGTCTGCTAAATGATGTAAATGTAATAGCAAAGGGTCTGAATACTTATGTAAATAAGGTATTTCCCTTTTTTATTTTTAATGAATTTGCAAAAATGTCTAAACCTGTTTTCACTTTGTCATTATGGGGTATACATGCATTTAATACATTTTAGAATAAGGCTGTAACGTATCAAAATGTGGAAAAATTAAAGGGATCTGAATAATTTCCGAATGCACTGTATTCTAGTCATGGCTCATCCTATATAACTACTGCCGTACACCTTTTCTATTCATATGCTGTCCATAATGTCTATACACAATATCAAATACATATATATTTATATTCTGGACTCTGACATTGCTTGTTCTAATATTTATATTTTATTATTGTTTTGTATGGTTAGGTATTACTGCACTGTTGGAGCTAGAAACACAACATTTCGCTACACCGCATTAACATCTGCAAAATATGTGTACGTGACCAATAAAATGTGATTTGACCTAGTTTTTCCCGGACCAGAACACTGTTTTTAGAAAGAATTGTACGTCCTCCTAGGGTGCTATTCCTCGCCACTATGCTTCTGCTTGCTCTTTGGAATTCTAGACTGGGTTACTGTAAAACACTTTGACTTGATATTAAAAGGGCTTTATAAATACATGTGATTGATTTTACCTGCCCCTTCCATCCTACAGTGGGCATCAGCAGCAAGTGCAAGTGGCTGATTTCGTGGCCCCTGCTGCTCCTCCTGTTCTTCACCATCCCCAACTGTGCCAAGCCTCGATGGGAGAAGTTCTTCATGCTCTCCTTCATCCTCTCTACTGTCTGGATCGCTGTCTTCTCCTACTTCATGGTCTGGATGGTGAGTCTCAGTGTGTGTGTTGGGGGGTAGTTGTGTCTGTCTGTTCTGGTCACTTATCAGTTGTAACGTGTGTGGTCACAGGTCACCATCATCGGCTACACCCTTGGCATCCCAGACGTCATTATGGGCATCACTTTCCTGGCAGCGGGCACCAGTGTGCCAGACTGCATCGCTAGTCTCATCGTTGCTCGGCAAGGTACAATTCTACTTTCTGTAATTTCCCTTTAACTGTTTGTGAGGATGGAAATCAAGGGCATCTACTCATTGAAAAACAAATGGTCCTAGACTGAGGTATCTTCGGACTGTACCATCTTTGGCAATAATCTTGTCTTAAGGCTTTTCAAAGTTAATTCTGGAGGTTGCTTTTATGTAAAATGCTTATATTTGAATGACAACTATTTCTGTTTAGGAATGGGTGACATGGCGGTGTCCAACACCATTGGCAGTAATGTGTTTGATATCCTGGTTGGGCTGGGGTTGCCCTGGGCGCTACAGACCATGGCGATCAACTACGGCTCTGAGGTAAGAACAGCTATAGGTAACGGAGTAGGGTTCAGTTGCCCCTAGTCGCTGATCTTGGATCAGTTTAGCATTTTCCCCACTAATGGTTAAGGTTAGGATAGGGGGTGGGGAAGCTGATCCTAGATCTGGACCTTCACTCTGGCGCATAGGGAACAGCTATCCTAAGAGATTACTGCTTTGCTTGACGTACAACTTTGTAACTCAATATGCACTGTAAATACTTGTAGTTGTAGTAGTCATCTTTCAGGAAGCGTGTACACTGAAATGAAGTCAAGTGATCTTGACTCTGAGAGCTTGAGTTGGAAGTGTTCATCAGTCATGTTTTGGAGAGGGAATAACACATTTTTTAAGGACTAAATAACAAGTGTTTCAGTACTGAGTGATTGAGTCCTTGACCCTACTGTCTCCAGCTCTCTCCTCCTCTCCCACACTTCTACTAGGGGTGCATCTCAATAGTATAAAGCATACTCCTGGCCAGAGAGGAAGCCACTTAAGACTATTGAGATGCACCCCTTGAGTTAAATATGACCAGAGCCATGTATTTAGAGAGTTGGGCCAACTTTTATAATTTTGAATATTGCTTTAATCTATACATTCAGTTAATAGTATTTTTAAATATTCCCAATGTAATGTTAACTATGACTTCCCCTCTAGGTCATTATCAACAGTCGAGGACTGGTCTACTCTGTGGTGCTGCTGCTGGGTTCTGTGGCTTTAACGGTGAGCAGATTCCATCCTCTATAAATCAGTTGATAGAGCATGGCGTTTGTAATGCCAGGATAGTTTTAGATTCCCAGGACCACCCATAAGTAAAACATTTATGCACGCATGGCTAAGTTGCTTAATGGCATATATTATATTATACATGTATTATATTATACAACTGACCAGAGTCTTACTGTGTATAGAGACTACAGTATCTGTCTCGGCCACTGTAAGACTGCCAGTGTATTAGGCTGTGGCCAGACAGATTTTGTTTCCTAAAATTACGAATTGAACCAATGGTTTTTCAAAGGGAGTCATCCGTTGACTGATGACGGACAACGGAGAAGATTGTCCAACAAAAAACACGCGTCTTTTTAATGTACGTATGCAAATTTTAGTTGACAGGCAAAAAAAGAAAAAAAAGAAAACCGGACAGTTGATGAATGCAAATACGATTTAATCTGTGTTCTTGCGCCTCTGTGTGGCCTTAGCTTTTTATTGGAATGGTTCTGTTTTGTGGATATGGATAATGCTACTGTTCTGTCTCAAACTGCTGTGTGTACGTTCGATTTCAAGAGGCACTATGCAGAAATCGCTCAAATTCTAATAGTTCACCTACTTTCAGTATACAGTGCTGTGAAAAAGTATTTGCCCCCTTTCTGATTTTCTCTATTTTTGTATATTTGATACCTAATATTAGAGGGAACCTGAGTTTACAAATAACAAAAAAAATTATACATATTTTATTTATTTAATTAGCAAAGTTATGCAACACCTAATTCCCCTGTGTGAAAAAGTAATTGCCCCCTTACGCTCAATAACTGGTTGTGCCACCTTTAGCTGCAATGACTGCAACCAAATGCTTCCTGTAGTTGTTGATCAGTCTCTCACATCGCTGTGGAGGAATTTTGGCCCACACTTGCATGCATAACTGCTTTAACTGCTCGTTTCAAGTCCTGCCACAACATTTCTATTGGGATTAGGTCTGAACTTTGACTAGGCCATTCCAAAACTTCAAATTTGTTGATTTTTACCAATTTTCATGTAGACTGTGATGGTTTGGGGATGCTTTGCTGCCTCAGGACCTGGACAACTTGCCTTAATAGGAACCATGAATTCTGCTTTGTATCAGAGAATTCTACAGGAAAATGTCAGGCCATCCATCTTTGAGCTGAAGCTAAAGCGCAGATGGGTCATGCAGCAAGACAATGATCCAAAACACACAATCAAGTCTACATGAAAATGGCTAAAAAGCAACAAATGTGAAGTTTTGGAATCGCCTAGTCAAAGTCCAGACCTAATCCCAATTGAGATCCCTTACGAAAAAAGATTGCAGTCAGAGTGCAATATAACTGCAGTATGCTGCGCCCAAAATAAGTTTGTTTTACTGTAGTAATTTTGCAGTGTAACTGCAGTTCAACTACAGTATAACTGCAGTTATTCTGCAATTACTGCGTCCAAAATACTACAGTCGACTGCAGTTTCAAAACGTTATTTTTTTGTAAAGGATGTTGTGGCAGGACTTGAAACGAGCAGTTCATGCTTGAAAACCCACAAATGTCACTGAGTTACAGCAGTTCTGCATGGAAGAGTGGTCCAAAATTCCTCCACAGTGATATGAGAGACTGATCAACAACTACAGGAAATGTTTGGTTGGAGTCATTGCAGCTAAAGGTGGCACAACCAGTTATTGAGTGTAAGGGGGCAATTACTTTTTCACACGGGCATTGGGTTTTGTATAACTTTGTTTTATTAAATAAATGTAATAAGTATGTTTGGTTATTTGTTAACTCAGGTTCCCTTTATCTAATATTAGGTTTTGGTTGAAGATCTGATAACATTCAGTATAAAAAATATGCCGAAGTAGAGAAAATTAGAAAGGGGGTAAATACTTTTTCACGGCACTGTATGTGACAAAAGAAGCAAGTATCGTGTAGATAATCAGTGTACCGTCTAAACCGCTGTGAAATAGAGTACCAGTCAAAAGTTTGGACACCTACTCATTCAAGGGTTTTTCTTTATTTTTACTATTTTCTACATTGTAGAATAATAGTGAAGACATCAACTATGAAATAACACAGATGGAATCATGTAGTAACCAAAAAAGTGTTAAACAAATCAAAATATATTTTATATTTGAGATTCTTCAAATAGCCCCCCTTTGCCTTGTTGACCGCTTTGCACACACTTGGCATTCTCTCAACCAGCTTCATGAGGTAGTCACCTGGAATGCATTTCAATTAACAGGTGTGCCTTAAAAGTTAATTTGTGGAATTTATTTCCTTTAATGCGTTTGAGCCAATCAGTTGTGTTGTGACAAGGTAGGGGGGTATACAGAAGATAGCCCTATTTGGTAAAAGACCAAGTCCATATTATGGCAAGAACAGTTCAAATAAGCAAAGACAAAAAAGACATGAAGGTCAGTCAATACGGAACATTTCAAGAACTTTGAACGTTTCTTCAAGTGCAGTCACAAAAACCATCAAGTGCTATGATGAAACTGGCTCTCATGAGGACTGCCACAGGAATGGAAGACCCAGAGTTACCTCTACTGCAGAGGACAAGTTCATTAGAGTTACCAGCCTCAGAAATTGCAGCCCAAATAAATGCTTCACAGAGTTCAAGTAACAGACACATCTCAACATCAACTGTTCAGAGGAGACTGTGTGAATCAGGCCTTCATGGTCGAATTGCTGCAAAGAAACCACTACTAAAGGACACCAATAAGAAGAAGAGACCTGCTTGGGCCAAGAAACAAGAGCAATGGACATTAGACCGGTGGGAATTTGTCCTTTGGTCTGGAGTCCAAATTGGAGATTTTTGGTTCAAACCGCCATGTCTTTGTGAGAGGCGGAGTGGGTGAACCGATTATCTCCGCATGTGTAGTTCCCACCGTAAAGCATGGAGGAGGTGTTATGGTGTGGGGGTGATTTGCTGGTGACACTGTCTGTGATTTTATTTAGAATTCAAGGCACACTTCACCACAGCATTCTGCAGCGATACACCATCCCATCTGGTTTGGGCTTAGTGGGACTATCATTTGTTTTTCAACAGGACAATGACCCAACACACCTCCAGGCTGTGTAAGGGCTATTTTACCAAGAAGGAAAGTGATGGAGTGCTGCATCAGATGACCTGGCCTCCACAATCCCCCGACCTCAACCCAATTGAGATGAGTCGGATGGCAGAGTGAAGGAAAAGCAGCCAACAAGTGCTCAGCATATGTGGGAACTCCTTCAAGACTATTGGAAAAGCATTCCAGGTGAAGCTGGTTGAGAGAATGCCAAGAGTGTGCAAAGCTGTCATCAAGGCAAAGGGTGGCTATTTGAAGAATCTCAAATATAAAATATATTTTGATTTGTTAGTTACTACATGATTCCATATGTGTTATTTCATAGTTTTGATGTCTTCACTATTATTCTACAATGTAGAAAATAGTAAAAATAAAGGGAAAAACCCTTGAATGAGTAGGTGTGTCCAAACTTTTGACTGGTACTGTATATTTTCCATTGCCACACATATTGTATTTTAAGCTGTTTGAAGCTGGTGTACAAAACCGAAAGTAAAGAGTCACAAAAACGACACTTAAGAACGGGACGCATAGAAATATAGTACAGATCTACCGCTTCTTAGACTTGCTTTCAATGAGAATTACAGATATATAACTCATATTCCTATGTGAATTTGGTCGGTCGCCCAAAAAGTTACATATTGCAGCTTCAAGTGATAAATTGGTGTTATTGAAAAAAGTGTCCAATAAGCTCAATTACACGAATGGAAATCATTATTCGATTAACAGGCGTCTTTTAATTTCAATTAGCTAATAGCATTTCCTATTTTTCTTTCAGAAATGATCATTCGCTGAAATAAAATAGAACATTTTATAAATGTATATATTTCTGTCCCATTCTAAACCGTGTGTGCGCACGCGCCTTCTTGCACGTGTGTGTGTGCCAGAGACAGATTAACAAAAGTGTTGCCAGTAATTTCTTGCTTAACCTTCAGCCACTATTCAGGTGTATAAACAGTCTGATGTACCTCTGACAAGGGTCGCGTTCCCCTGCTCGGACGTTACATTAATCAACCAATGTTGCAATGCCATGTCATCGACTGTCGGCCACCAGTTTGCTATAACATATGATGTGGTTAGCTGAGACGTAATATACCTATCAAGGCGTTGTAAGATCTGGCATGCGTCAGCAACGCCTGGGCATAGGAACACACCCTAAGTATGGTGTGCTGTGTGTGTGTTCCACCTCTGCAGGTGGGGGGGATCCACGTGAACCACTGGAAGCTGGACCTGAAGCTGGGTATCTACACGCTGGTCCTCTACGCTGTCTTCTTGTGTTTTTCCATCATGATCGAGTACAACGTGTTCACCTTCGTCAACCTACCAATGTGCATGGAGGAGTAGCCAGACCCTGCCCACCCACGCTGACCTCTGAACCAGGAAGCTCCATCCCCTCAACCTCAGACAGCAACCAATCACAAACAACCTTCTCCACCATCATCCACCACATTACTAAACCTCGTAACTGAATCTCCTGTCTGACCTTACCTTTCATTGTCATAACAGACCTGTTGACCTCTTGATCTGCTCCTTGTCTTTTAAATCTTTCTCTCCCTGTGCTTGGACACGCTTTCCCATGAGGCTTTGTTCTGTGGAGTGGATGGACGCCTCTCCATGCCTCAAACGTCCTCCTCTCTCACATACAACAGACTGGACCCATTGTCAGACTAGTCTATTTTCCATTTACCCCCTCCCACTATCTCTAGTCTTACTGTGCTTTCATTAGCATGCCCTCAAAGGCTTTAGAATCAAGGGGACCCTACACTATTTACAGTCTCCCTCTCACAACAACCCACACATACCTCAGGTTAGGGTTAGTCGTAAACCCCAACATTGATCCTCCCCCTTTCTCCCACTCTCCCCAATCCAAACCTCTTCTCTTCTCTTCTCCTCCCCTCCCCACCCCACACCACAGATCTACCCAAAGACCCTATGAAGAAAACACAACCTCACCTTCTCGCCCTAAATCTCTACCTCTCCCCCAAATCCTGCTTGTGCCCCCACCCTTTGGAGGAGGAACCTTTTTTGGCAGCTCTCCTACTCCTCTTTCTGGCCTGGACCCCTCTGACATGGTCCGAAATGTGATCGTTTCCTGTTTCCATATCACTACGTCCCACCCCTCTGCACCAGACACTCATCTTTCACTCCTCTATCTAGTCTACTCTTTTACTTTTCTCGATCACCTCTTAAGAAGGACATTTTGTCAGGAATCTTTGTGTCAAATGAGTCCGCGGTCAACTCAAAGCTGAGACTGTGAGAAGAGTGCATATGATGTATATTTGCAGCACTGCACAATGTTAAACTTGTAAACATATCTTTTTTTATTTTCTTTTTGTATCATGTGGGTTTTAGTTTTTCAGAGTTTCAAAAGAACTA
The DNA here is from genome assembly GCF_020615455.1 of Coregonus clupeaformis. Classification (NCBI taxonomy): domain Eukaryota; kingdom Metazoa; phylum Chordata; class Actinopteri; order Salmoniformes; family Salmonidae; genus Coregonus; species Coregonus clupeaformis. The sequence goes on along the minus strand of NC_059227.1, from coordinate 16,495,199 downwards.
TGAAATATGTTGAGGAGAGCTTGTTGCAATCATAAAGGACATTGCCTGTTTCACAGTAAGGAATTGCGCACTGAGAAAATGCTTTTCTTGTTTTTTGCTGTAAGGAGATTTGGCCCCCCTTGAAGGGATGGCGTCTGGCTGATGGAGGCGACTCTATAACCCATGTGCTGAAAGTTCAGCTGTTGTTTTTTTTTCTCGATCAGAGACTGATATCGCTCACACACCCTCCGACTGCAAAACACTAAAGAGAGAAACAACTCACTCAAGATCTTGGGGAGATGTGACAGATACGTCATATGAATGGGGGGATACGGTGTCCATATTAAGACATCTTTGGAATGGTGTCCATATTAGGACATCTTCGGACAGCAGCATGGAGAAATGTGTATTGTATCACAGATGATCGGAATCGGTCTGTTCTTCTCATCTCCTGTCTGCTCGACCCCCCCTTTGACCACTAGGGGACAATGCTGCCCCCCACTCGGATTTATCTGTGCATGCCAGGGGTCACAAGGAACCACAGCCGTTTGGTTATCAGGGAATATTTGGAGCCTCTGAAGTTCCAGTAGGTGGCACCATTGGTGGTGTTCGCTCGATGTTAATTACATGTAGATATTGCACTTTAAAACAAGCAAAGCCGTCCTCTCATTCTGAATCAACTAGTGCTTCCTTTGAGTGTATGTACATTATGTGTGCGGGGGGGGGGCGCACACCCGTGAGCCCACACCTGTCTCTGTCTGCAGTGCATTGTACTCACTGGGACTATAAATGCAGGCTCCTCCTCCGCGGTACGAACACCGATAAGCTGAGGGGCGTGTGCCCTACCCACCCACTTTACAAAAAACGGCAGCTACAAGCTACTGCAATCTAAGACATTTGACATCATGCAAAAACGCCTGCGGGGACTGAGTCTACAATAAGCTGGAAAGACTTGCTTTAATAGGGGAGTGTTAATTATGAAAACATGTCTTTCCTTTTTTGTGTTGGCAGCAGGTACTTGTATATGCAATCTCAATGTTATGCGTTCTGTGTGTTGGAATCAGAAGGGCCCATATGGAGGATGCCATAATGTTAGGGGAACGTTTGAGCTTGCTAGTGTGAATGACAGCTGAGGAACCGAGCCAGAGGACATGTATGGGACGTTCTGGAATGGGGGATTCTGTGTGTGCGGGGGGTCCGACCCTCTTGGCACAAGGGCATTATTCAACCACCAACTCTTCCTGAGGAGCAGAGGGGAAGGACTCCAGCCGGGAAGCTGGGAAACACCCCCCGGCTACAGATGGTTTAGTCCAGCGTCCTCTGAACTTTCTGGAAATTCTCCTCCAGGAAAGATTACTTTTGTGAGATGAGATCTCCTCTGTGTGTGTGTGTGTGTGTGATGGACCTGAGTAGCAGACATTTTAGGAGTTGGACCCCTAAGCTGCTACCCCCGGGGGAGGTTTTTGACACTAGCCGCGTTCTCTTGGAAGGAGGTGACCACACAGGTCCTCAAGACTCTCGACCCCTCCTACTCATCACATCTCAATGCTCTCAATGCTACTCGTGTCGTGTGTGTCCCACCCCGCTCGACTATCAACTGATAGCAGTTACCCCACTGCACTGTATACCCCCCCCAGTTGGTCTTTTCCCCATAGAAGAGTGAAAAAGTATTCTCTACTAGTGCCATTTGGATCTGATTCTCATTGCTTTCTCATTGCTTTCTTCTTGTTAACGATTGTTGCATTCTCAATCTTTTCAGTGGTTGTTATTAACTGTACATACAGTGGGGTCCGAAATTATTGACACCCTTGATAAAAATAAATAATTCAAATACTGAGCTATATTGTATGCTAACAAAAAAGGGAAAAAATGCCTTTTTACTAATACAATTGCTCAGAGAAAGAGATTTTGTTTAACAAGCAATATTTTATTTCCTCAAAAAGGTAGGGGTCAGAATTGACACCCCTGTTTTCAATACTTCACCTTGTGAGGATAACGACACTGAGCCTTTTTCTAAAGGGTTTTATGAGTTGGAGAACACATTGGGAGGAATCTTAGACCGTTCCTACATACAGTATCCTTCCAGATCCTTGATATCCTTTGTCTGCGCTTATGGACTGCCCTCTTCAATTCAAACCACGTTTTCAATGGGTTTCAAGTCAGGAGACTGAGATGGCCATTGCAAAATCTTGATTTTTGTGGCCAATTAACCATTTTATTTGTGGATTTTTTGTGCTTGGGGTTATTGTCTTGCTGGATCATCCACTTGCAGCACAGTTTCAGCCTCCTGTTAGAGGGAACCAGGTTTTGGGGGGTACATTTTGAACCCTACTATGTTCAGAAATAAAATGACTTGTTAAACCAAATCTCTTTCTCTGAGCAATTGGTAGTATATTAGTTTAACAGAATATATTTTCCCAATTATTTGTTTGCACACAATATAGCTCAGTATTTGAATTATACATTTTATACAGTCATTTTCGGTCATCTCAAGGGTGTCAATAATTTCGAACCTCATGGTACATATATCCTTTTTTGAACAGCTTTTTGGGTCCGCAGGGACAAGCATATACCTGAGTTGATTCAGAATTTCAAATGTTTTTCGGGGGTTTGTTGATTTTTCTTTGTACATTTCTGTTTGTTTTTGTTTGTCATTGGTTTTGAGCTGTGTGGTCGTGTCCTTGGTCCAATCTCAAATGGACCCCTAGAGCCTATGCCTTATACACTCTGTGGAGATCTGAGAGGGTTTGACACGCGTAAGCAATCAGTAATAGCTCCACATAGCCATCTAACGTCCAGGCTCTGTGAAAGTTTCACCAAATTGCGCTAATGGGGTTTTGCTCGATTTCGAGGGTTGGTTCTGTTTGGGTGTGGCTTGTCCTGATTGGAATCATCCTTGTTGGTCAGGATGTGTTGCACCTGTCACCTCGTTAGTCAGCCAATAGTTTCACCTGTGCTGGCACAGGGGATATTTAAGAGCCGCTGGATCAGCGTTCCAGTGGAAATGACAGATGTTGGAAGAGCTATATGGCAAGTTAGCAGTGGAGGCTGGTGGGAGGAGCTATATTTATTTTGAGCAACGATTTTTGTTTTTTCATTGGGGAACTTTACAATACCAATAAAATCCTTGGATCTCCACAAGTGAATAGAGCATAGGGTCTAGGGGTTGCCTTGGTATTGGGCCCTCGTTGCCAGGTCCTGAGAGTAACAACAGCACAGCAACTCACACTGCTCCTACTGTTTGACTATCCTAACTCATCCAACACACACATCCACACATACCATCAGGTTATCTGCCACATACATTTATTATCAATCACTTTTTAAAAAGAAGTCGAATTCAGATACCATAAATGTCATAGCTCTGCATTAAAAATACATAGAAACCAAAAATACAAAATAAATTAGCACACATAGCCACATACACCCAAGGCAACATTTACTTAGTGCTAAAGAATTGTGAAAAGTGCAACAATTACCATAAACCTCATTATCAACCGGGTAGTTTGGGTCCTGAATGCTGATTGACTAAAACAGCATTCAGCCGTGTGTATATCAGACAATATACCACGGGTGTGACACAAAAATACTTGTTTACTGTTCTATTTATGTTGGTAACCAGTTTATAATAGCAATAAGGCACCTCGGGGGTTTGTGGTATATGGGCAAAATACCACAGCTAAGTGCTGTATCCAGCAAAAAATGCTGCGTTAGAAAGGATTACCTACACATACTGACCAGCTCATGTTATAGACAGAAGCGAACTCATCTCTCGGCATGCCCAGTTATTATCTCAGCCAATCATGGCTAGCGGGAAGGTTCCTGTCTTTTTCCGTGGCTAAACCAACTAGGCTCGTAATTTAACAATTTTATTCGTATTTACAGATGGCATACAAGTTTGTTATTAAGGCACATGTCGTATCCAGGCTCTGTCGTAGCCGGCCGCGACCGGGAGACCCATGGGGTGGCACACAATTGGCCCAGCGTCGTCCAGGGTAGGGGAGGGAATGGCCGGCAGGGATGTAGCTCAGTTGGTAGAGCATGGCGTTTGCAATGCCAGGGTTGTGGGATCGATTCCCACGGGGGGCCAGTATGAAAAAAATAATAATAATGTATGCACTCACTAACTGTAAGTCGCTCTGGATAAGAGCGTCTGCTAAATGACAAAAATGTAAATGTAAACATGAAAGTTCACATGTTCCAGAATGCATTTCTGCCAAAAAATGCATTTTGATCAAATAAAAAAAAGTTTGTTCAAATGCCTCTCCTGTGAAGTAGTGACGCGACATATGCCTAGTTTCCTGAAACGAGTCACATATTTGGATATACAGCCATCTAGTTTATCCCCTGAAAGTTAGCTCGTTAACTAGCCATATTGACGTGATCTATTCTTAGCTAGCTAGCCAATTTGATGTGGTTCATCAATCAATACCTATCCTGTCTGTCAGCAGCAATCATGATTAAAAACGTAAAAAACAATGTTGAAAAGGTGATAATGCTAGCTAACTTCACTAGGTTGTTGGTTGGTTGGAGAAAAAAGTACATTAGGTCTACTTATCACTATGTTTAGCCAACTGCACAACGTTTCTACTGGTAGCTTTCAAAGTAAACATTATCAGCTAACTAACATTACATTGGCAAATGCGCCCTTCTGCTGCTTGACAGGCAGACCCCACAAAGGATGGGAAATTAACCTAAACCATTCATACTTGTCAGGTATAGTTCACTTTTATTTTATATCAGTCATATCAAATTAATGGTGGCCAATATTGAGAGATATCATGAGGCTACCCTCACGTATCTGAAATTACATGATCAATTGATGTTTACTGATCATGAAAAGCATGCAGTTACTTGCTGTCGAACTCAGATGATAGAGCTAAATGTCCTCAACTGAATAATCTGAAATGTGTAGTTTTGACTATGCTCTTCAAGAGGTGATGATATTACAACCAAATAGTTAACATGTATTTAACAATCCCTTTGAAACGGCATGCAGTTGTCAATGGATTTAGCGGAACTGGGGGTCTCCTTGTCCCCCAGCAGGCAAATCGAACACTCTGCACCTTATTGTGAGGTTTTATTAATAATGACCTATTGGTGTGTATTCTCCCTCAAAACGTATGATACTTTATGTGCAACTTGTTATGACATTTTGGATGCTATACCCTTTGGTTTAAAGTAACTTAAAGGATTCGGGCATGCTTTTTGAAGCACCCTGCCATAGCCCCTACCACTCCCATTGTTTCACTAACATAGATGCTAATGCTGGCTGTGGGGTAAGTAGATAAAGAAAACTAAGCCATATTTTTTGTCAGTGTCTCTCAGGGTCACTTTTTAAAGTGAATTGAATTACTTAAATTAAATCACTTAAATTATTTCAAATGTTGGTGTACTGCCCCTTTAAATGGCAGTCAATTTTACCACAAATTAATATTTTCTTCCAAAAACGGAAAACTAAAAGATACTATACTAAAATGGTAAATTAGCTTTTTAGTACTAATGTGGAATTGTACTTTGGAAAAAAAGCTGCACATTATATAAAGGAAACTTTTTTTTTTTTTTTGGGCTAAAATAATAGTCTGTTGGTCTTTTTCTTTCTTCAGATAACATTAATAACATGTCTAATGATGTTTTGATAATAAATAAGTTGATATTTTGTATATTGTTGCTTTTTCCAATAATTTCTTATTGGGGTCAAAATGTCACTTGATGGTGAAGAAGTTTCACATTTTGTCACGCTATTAGATTGAGGTTTATGGTATTTCTTTGCTCTTTGCACAATTTGTTTGCACTATGAAAATGTTGCCAACACACACACAAATGTTTAATAATTATAACTACTGAACACCGGAGTGGAACCATATGTAATTATCTTGAATGAAAGCGACCTGATGCACTGTGAGCTCAATGTGATGTGGGAGTCATTTGTCAAACAATGAAAATTGGAAAACATAATAATAACAATAATGATTATGATAATACATTATATATATAAAAGTATGTGGACACCCCTTCAAATTTGTGGATTCGGCTATTTCAGCCACACCCGTTGCTGACAGGTGTATAAAATTGAGCACACAGCCATGCAATCTCCATAGACAAACATTGGCAGTAGAATGGCCTTACTGAAGAGCGCGGTGACTTTCAACGTGGCACCGTCATAGGATGCCACCTTTCCAACAAGTCAGTTTATCAAATTTCTGCCCTGCTAGAGCTGCCCCAGTCGGGAAACGTCTAGGAGCAACAACGGCTCAGCCACGAAGTAGTAGGCCACACAAGCTCACAGAACGGGACCCCGAGTGCTGAAGCGCGTAAAAATCGTCTGTCCTCGGTTGCAACACTCACTACCGAGTTCCAAACTGCCTCTGGAAGCATTGTCAGCACAATAACTTTGTCAGGAGCTTCATGAAATGGATTTCCATGACCGAGCAGCCGCACACAAGCCTAAGATCACCATGAGCAATGCCAAGCATCGGCTGGAGTGGTGTAAAGCACACCACCATTGGACTCTGGAGCAGTGGAAACACGTTCTCTGGAGTGATGAATCACGCTTCACCATCTGGCAGTCCAACGGACGAATCTGGGTTTGGCGGATACCAGGAGAAAGCTACCTGCCACAATGCATAGTGCCAACTGTAAAGTTTGGTGGAGGATGGTCTGGGCCCCTTAGTTCCAGTGAAGGGACATCTTAATGCTACAGCATATAATGACATTCTAGACGATTCTGTGCTTCCAACTTTGTGTCAACAGTTTGGGGAAGGCCCTTTCCTGTTTCAGCATGACAATGCCCCCGTGCACAAAGCGAGGTCCATGCAGAAATAGTTTGTCGAGATCGGTGTAGAAGAACTTGATTGGCCTGCACAGAGCCCTGACCTCAACCCCATCGAACACCTTTGGGATTAATTGGAATGCAGACTGCGAGCCAGGCCTAATCGCTCAACATCAGTGCCCAACCTCACTAATGCTCTTGTGGCTGAATGGAAGGAAGTCCCTGCAGCAATGTTCCAAAATCTAGTGGAAAGCCTTCACAGAAGAGTGGAGGCTGTTATAGCAGCAAAGGGGGGACCAACTCCATATTAATGTCCATGATTTTGGATTGAGATGTTTGACGAGCAGGTGTCCACATACTTTGGGTCATGTAGTGTATGTTTAATGTAAAGTTAGTTACTATGAAACATTATAGAAGACATCTGTATAACTTATATGAATGTATTGTCTTGCTGTACTGGACATATCCAACCGATGCATTTTACTGTAAAGCAATAATGTGAAAAAAATTAAATGGCAAAATAATTCCTGTACATTTGTCTCAAAGTCCTTGAATATAGGTCGTTATCAATAAAACGTCACAATATGGCTGCTGGGGGGCAAGGAGACCCCCAGCTCTGCTAAAACGATTGACAACTAACTACATGCCGTATTCAAGGGATTGTTATAGTCCAGGTAGCAGATAATGGACCCTATCACATATTTGTGTAGTTGGTGCTGTATTCGGAAAGTATTCAGACCCCTTAACGTTTTCCACATTTTCTTATGTTACAGCCTTTGAATATTTTTTTTTACTTCATTTATTTCCTCATCAATCTACACACAATACCCCTTGATGACAAAGTGAAAACAGATTTTTAGACATTTTTACACATTTTTTAAAATAAAAACCGGAAATACCTTATTTACATAAGTATTCAGACCCTTTGCTATGAGACTCGAAATTGAGCTCAGATGCATCCTGTTTCCATTGATCATCCTTGACATGTTTCTACAACTTGATTGGAGTCCACCTGTGGTAAATTGAATTGATTGGACATGATTTGGAAAGGCACACAACTGTCTATATAAGGTCCCACAGTTGACAGTGCATGTCAGAGCAAAAACCAAGCCATGAGGTCAAAGGAATTGTCCGTAGAGCTCCGAGACACGATTGTGTCAAGGCACAGATCTGGGGAAGGGTAATAAAATATTTCTGCAGCATTGCAGGTCCCCAAGAACACAGTGGCCTCCGTCATTCTTAAATGGAAGAACTTTGTAACCACCAAGACCCTTCCTATAGCTGGCCGCCTGGCCAAACTGAGTAATCGGGGGAGAAGGGCCTTGGTCAGGAAGGTGACCAAGAACCCGATGGTCACTCTGACAGAGCTCCAGAGTTCCTCTGTGGAGATGGGAGAACCTTCCAGAAGGACAACCATCTCTGCACTACTCCACCAATCAGGCCTTTACTGAGGAGTTGCCAGACAGAAGCCACTCCTCAGTAAAAGGCACATGACAGCCCACTTGGAGTTTGCCAAAAGGCATCTAAAGGACTCTCAGACCATGAGAAACAAGATTATCTGGTCTGATGAAACCAAGATTGAACTCTTCGGCCTGATTGCCAAGCGTCACGTCTGGAGGAAACCTGGCACCATCCTTACGATGAAGTATGGTGGCGGCAGCATCATGCTGTGGGGATGTTTTTCAGTGGCATGGACTGGGAGACTAGTCAGGATCGAAGGAAAGATGAACGGAGCAAAGTACAGAGTGATCCTTGATGAAAACCTGCTCCAGAGAGCTCAGGACCTCAGACTGGGGTGAAGGTTCACCTTCCAACAGGACAACGACCCTAAGCACACAGCCAAGACAACGCAAGAGTGGTTTCGGGACAAGTCTCTGAATGTCCTTTAGTAGCCCAGCCAGAGTCCAGACTTGAACCCAATCTAACATCTCTGGAGAGACCTGAAAATAGCTGTGCAGCGATGCTCCCCATCCAACCTGACAGCGCTTGAGAGGATCTGCAGAGAAGAATGTGAGAAACTCCCCAAATACAGGTGTGCCAAGCTTGTAGCATCATACCCATGAAGACTCAATGCTGTCATCGCTGCCTAAGGTGCTTCAACAAAGTACTGAGTAAATGGTCTGAATACTTATGTAAATGTCATATTTCCTGTATATGAAGGCAGGGCAAAGTGACTTGGCATCAGGATAGATAATATTAGTCAAATAGAGAACAGAGTAGCAGCAGCAAATGACGTGTAAAAGTCTGTGTGTATGTGTGTTTGTGGGTATACATGTGTATTATGTGTGTGGTGCGTGCATATGTGGTGTATGTGGGTTTTGTGTGGGAGTGTCAATGTAGTGTGTGTGTGAGTGAGTGTTTAAATATACTGAACAAAAATATAAACGCAACATCTAAATCTGGATAAAGCCCTCTATAGATTCCGCCATGATGGGTGACCATCTCCCCGTCCATCCACGCACATCACATCCAGGATCCGGCCATCTGGATCTAGCAGCATGGCCCCATGTAGCAAGTGGTGCTTCTTCCACTAATGAGATACCCACTTGGCTAATATGTTAGGGTGACTTGGGTTTAAATGCCCCCCTCCTGTTATTCTCACAGAAACCACTGTCATTTTTGTCTTCACTTTCCCTGGATGTCTTGTTCAACAAAAAATCTCAACTTTTTAGGTCACTCCAACAAAACTATTGAGGCACATTGATCTAATATTTTGTCATTTAGAAAAAGTTATGTATATAATCTAATGAAGTTGGATCTATACATGTTTTATATGTACACCAGTAGGGGAGCCTAAATATAAATAATCCACTTGGTTAGAGAGAAAATTTGTTATCAGTTTTAATAAAGTAGTACAATTGGGGCAAACTGCCCCCGGCCAATCAAGTTAATGATACCTACGTTGTGTGGTTCAGTCGTAGTGTGGTCAGTAGTTGTGTGGTTGTGGTCAGTAGTGTTGGTCAGTAGTGGTCAGTAGTTTTGGTAAGTAGGTGTGTGGTTCAGTAGTTGTGTTGTTGGGATCAGTAGTAGTGGTCAGTAGTTGTGTGGTTGTGATCAGTAGTAATGGTCAGTCGTTCTTTGATTGTGGTCAGTAGATGTGATTTAGTAGTTGTGGTCAGTAGTTGTGTGGTTGTGGTCATTAGTTGTGTGGTTCAATAGTTGTGCTGTCAGTAGTTGTGGTCAGTAGCTGACTTGTTGGGAGAGTGGTCAAAATGGCAGTTGTTTGGAAAAAGTTGGGGAAAAAATTGTTAATGCAGTTACTAAAACAGCTGTATCGTTAGACCTGTAGAATATGCAATATTTTTGTTCTGTGAACAGATTTGAGTAGCAGAGAAGTAGATGAAGATGTCATACCCTCGATTTTTTTGTCTAACTGGCTGGAGAAATGGTCCAAATTTATGTTTATAGAAAATTACAGAAAATGTTGTTGATACGGTTACTAAAACAGCTGTAACTTTTTATCGGAATAAGATATATTTTTGTTCAAACGTCAGATTTGAATAACAGAAGGAGACTAAGATTTCATACACTCTAACCTTTAAAAAAAGTTGTTGTCAAAGTGGTCAAAGTAGCTGATTTGTTGGAAGGGATGATGTCACAATGGGGCCTTTTAGAACCTTGAGGATATGCCATGAAAGTGAATGAAGATGAACAAAAAAAGGACAAAGTTTAATAGTTTAAAAAGTATCAAAGATATCAAAAAGTTGTACACAAGCACACTATTCATTTGACATTTTAGTAATTTAGCAGACGCTCTTATCTAGAGCGACTTACAGGAGCAATTAGGGTTAAGTGCCATTTTAAAGCTTGAATGACGTTACTAGCTTAAACGGTGTAGGAGGAGAAGCGTTCCAAATAATAATTATAATTATAATAAGTATGATGACGATTTCACTGAACCAAAATATAAACGCAACATGTTAAGTGTTGGTCCCATGTTTTATGACTTGATATAAAAGATCCCAGAAATGTTCCATAAGCACAAAAAGCTTATTTCTCTCAAATGTTTTGCACAAACCTGTTTACATCCCTGTTAATGAGCATTTCTCCTTTGTCAAGATAATCCATCCAGCTGAGAGGTGTGGCATATCAAGAAGCTGATTAAACAGCATGATCATTACACAGGTGTATCTTGTGCTGGGGACAATAAAAGGCAACTCTAAAATGTGCAGTTTTGTCACACAACACAATGCCACAGATGTGTCAAGTTTTGAGGGAGCATGAAATTGGCATGCTGACTGCAGGAATGCCCCCCAGAGCTGTTGCCATATAATTTAATGTCAATTTCTCTACCATAAGCCGCCTCCAACGTTGTTTTTAAGAATTTGGCTATATGTCCAACCGGCCTCACAACCGCAGACCATGTGTAACCACACCAGCCCAGGACCTTCATATCTGGCTTCCTCACCTGAGACCAGCCACGCGGACAGCTGATGAAACTGTGAGTTTGCACAACCCAAGAATTTCTCCACAAACTGTCTCAGGGAAACTCATCTTCGTGCTCGTCGTCCTCACCAGGGTCTTGACCTGACTGCAGTTCGGCGACGTAACCCACTTCAGTGGGCAAATGCTCACTTTCGATGGCCACTGGCACGCTGGAAAAGTGTGCTCTTCAGATGAATCCCGGTTTCAACTGTACCGGGCAGATGGCAGACAGTATGGCGTTGTGTGGGTGAGCGTTTTGCTGATGTCAACATTGTGAACAGAGTGCCCCGTGGTGGTGGTGGGGTTATGGTATGGGCAGGTATACTGGACTCGCTAAATGTACAGTAGCTCTTATCCAGCTATCCCGTTAGCTAAACACTGATTCAAATAACTCCATGAGAAGCTGGGTGCCGTTATGGAAGTTTACTTGAGTAACAGTGTGAAACTGCAACAAATGCAAAAGGACATGTTTCAGTTAAAGACATAGAGCACAGAATGTCTTACACAATAACTGTACTAAATGTACGAAATAAAGTTACTAAAATGCAAATGTATGCTTGATATTGCTAAGCTAGGTGTCCCCACTATGGAGAAACAGCACAGAAGTTGATGCTAAGTAGCTAAAAGCTAACTACATTTGTAATACTTACAGAAACAAAACAATGGTCGATAAACATTCATCGTGTTAATAAACAAATGTACTTACAGACATTGCATCTTACAAAGCTTATAAAGAAGGATGTTGAAGGACTGTAACTTGCAAATCTTTCAAATTGCTTCCCTTCTGGAACTGCTTCCTGTCACATGACACAAACAGGTAAATTCTGCACTGTTGTACTTAAACTACCACTAGGGGGTGCTAAAACAACTAACAGGTCCAGAACACCAGGCATCAGCTACTTACAATGAACAGAATTCGATTTTATCTATGGCAATTTGATTGCACCGAGATGAGATCCTGAGGCCCATTGTCGTGCCATTCATCCGCCACCATCACCTCATGTTCTTCCATGGCCTGCATACTCATCAGATATGTCACCCTTTGAGCATGTTTGGGATTCTGTGGATCGACGTGTACGACAGCGTGTTCCAGTTCCCGCTAATATCCAGCAACTTCGCACAGCCATTGAAAAGTGGGACAATATTTCACAGGCCACAATCAAAAGCCTGATCAACTCTACACGAAGGAGATGTGTCACTGTGTATGAGGCAAATGGTGTTCAGACCAGATACTGACCGGTTTTCTGACCCACGCCCCTACATTTTTAAAAACGTATCTGTGACCAACAGATGCATACCTACACAGCAAATTTGAAAGTGTTAATTTAACACCAGTCGTGTTAATTTGAACACTCGTCCAGTATTTATATAGGTCCACTCAGTGGTCATATCACTTTTTGTAATGTTAATATTGAAACACTGAGTGTTAAAATATAACACTACAGATGTTCAAATGACCCATGGGAGTGGTTTTTTCCAACACCCTCAGTATTAAGCAGCAACACCTTTCAGAATGCATCCTGTAGCTGAATTGACACCAGGAAGTGCTAAATATTCACACTAGGAAAGAACCATTTTTTGTCTGGTTCTCTCCCACTCATAAATCAAGCCTGCAAGTAGTAGGTGAGTTCAACAGGAGCAATAAAGGATCCGTTACAAGAGTAGTGACTCTGCTTTGTTTAATTTATTTAGGCCACAAATCAGTGCATCACAGGCACATCAGAATGAAATCAGTGCATCACAGGCACATCACAGTGAAAACAGTGCATCACAGGCGCATCACAGTGAAAACAGTGCATCACCCTGTCGTTCTCCGCTAACATCAAGGCGGTGACCCGATCCTGTAGGTTCATGCTTTACAACATTCGGAGAGTACGACCCCGCCTTACACAGGAAGCGGCACAGGTCCTAATCCAGGCACTTGTCATCTCCCGTCTGGATTACTGCAACTCGCTGTTGGCTGGTCTCCCTGCCTGTGCCATTAAACCCCTACAACTCATCCAGAATGCCGCAGCCCGTCTGGTGTTCAACCTTCCCAAGTTCTCTCACGTCACCCCGCTCCTCCGCACACTCCACTGGCTTCCAGTTGAAGCTCGCATCTGCTACAAGACCATGGTGCTTGCCTACGGAGCTGTGAGGGGAACAGCACCTCCGTACCTTCAGGCTCTGATCAGTCCCTACACCCAAACGAGGGCACTGCGTTCATCCACCTCTGGCCTGCTGGCTCCCTATCTCTGCGGAAGCATAGTTCCCGCTCAGCCCAGTCAAAACTGTTCGCTGCTCTGGCACCCCAATGGTGGAACAAGCTCCCCTCACGACGCCAGGACAGCGGAGTCACTCACCACCTTCCGGAGACATTTGAAACCCCCACCTCTTTAAGGAATACCTGGGATAGGATAAAGTAATCCTTCTACCCCCCCAAAAAATAAAAAAAATAAAAAAATAAAAACATTGTAAAGTGGCACCTATTTGTAAGTCGCTCTGGATAAGAGCGTCTGCTACATGACGTACATGTAAATGTAAATGCATCACAGGCGCATCAGAATGAAATCAGTGCATCACAGTCACATCACAGTGAAAACAATGCATCACAGGCACATTAAAATGAAAACAGTGCATCACAGGCGCATCAGTACATTACAATATCAGAATAAGAGTATTTGCTATTTAACACAAGTGGAAGTCCTAAGACTAGGTATGCAATTTTCTGACTATTACTCAATCATGTCAAACAAAGGAACATAAAGGCTCTCAACAGCACCATAAGCACTTTGAAGGACAAAAGGCTTATAAAATATCAGATCAACAACTTTGTCTTCAACACCATCAAACACAGTGAATGCATGGTAATGTTCACTGAAATTATCAGTATGCAACTTGTCCAGCAATAGGTGTACATTATTGTCAACCACAATGATCTTAGCATTTCATGCTTCATTTTACAGCAAACTAACAGTCCTTCACTGTACTCCATGCCATCCATCTTAACCCAGCTGGTAGAGTAAATGGCTTTCTGCATAGTGACCTGAAGTGACGCTGCCAACTCCTCACCACCAGTAAAATCACTCAGGAAATATGCTTTCATCGGTTCATTCTCAGTATGTCACAATGGTGATGTCTCCCAGTGATGGCCTATAGCAAATTGGTGTTTTTTGGCAAGGGACTTGGTAATGTTCTTGAAGTTTTTGTGCCTTGCCTCATACCTCATGCTCCACATATGTAATAAAGGACCGATTTGTCTTATGCATGCTGGGTAATGTATCATAAAGTGGTGTTTGGGTATTAAGTTATGTGGGTACAGCAGTTTGAAAAGTGTGTGATGTTCAATTATCAAATGCTTCAGATACACAGTCATGCCCTGGCTAAGAAAAGGGGGGAAAAAACAATGTTGATTATTTGCAGTAAGATGAGCAGCAAATTCCAGTTATCATTTCCTGGTTGAACAACATCACCCAAAAACAAGGGAACGTTTCTCACAAAACACAGAGTTTGAATAGAATTAAGTGCAAAGCTATTTCCACTGTTCTCTAGGTTGACTTTAGTTGGACGGTTTTTGCGCTCCAAGTACCCATAGTCAAACAAGTAGATACTAGAGAGAAGAGCACGTTTCGAAAATAAAAGTTTCAGAGACATATTCAAACAACAATTTAAACTCAAACTGAGCCACCCCTTCAAGAATGTCATGCATTATGTCCACAGAAAAATGACTACAAACATGGAAGTGCTGCAAACGGTTTAGTTTAGAATAGTTATTTACACCATACACAGATGGGTCTGATTGCAACTGATTCAAATTGATCTTTACCACGCAAGACAATCTTAGGGTCATCCTCACTGTAAACCGTCTGAGCATTAGACTTTTCTATCAAACAGAACCGGCAAAAGTAATGACCACTGAAGGACTCTGAAACCAAGGACTGCATGCATTCCCAAATTGTATCCAGTTATTTGGCAGATAGTGCCATAAACTCTATCAGTTGAAAGAGGTAAATTTACACCATCACTCTCCAGTTTTTTTATCATCATTAACCAAGGGCTCTAGAATGGCATCAAATCCATATTTCTTTAGATCTTGATAATGAAATGACAGTAAATGAATATTCATCACAGCAGAGTTAAACTTGGGTGGCAGATTCCTGAGGACAAAATAAATGGCGCCTATCTTGTGAACACCACGCTTGGATCCAAGCGGGTTGGCAGTTTCAAAGTCATCATAGTACAATTGGATCTGTAAAGCATTTCTGTTTTGAGAACAAGGGATGAGTCTTAAAGTAACTTCCATCACAAAAGTCTTCATAAGTGTCTTCCACAGATGTATCCCTATGTGCATTTTCCAATAACTTACAGATTTCAGAATTGTGACACATGAACGTCAATGTTTCCAGTATAGGAATATATTCAAAAGTGTCTTTCACTGGGACTTGATCATACATGCCTGTTTGTTTATTTTGCCTGCAATCATATCCAACTCCCAACACTACTTCTACTGGCTCCACAACACCCAATTTTTGGTTGAAGAACTTTGTTCTCTTGGTTTCTGTTTTAAAACTGGCAAATGGGTTTTCAAAGTTCTCAAAACTATCCTTTACAGCAGATGCAGAGGAGTTATCCATAAGCATAACTGACAGAACATCTTGTTTAATTTGAGAGTGCTACCCAGTAGTAAGCTCTTCTAAATCACACACTACTGTTGACACAACACTATTTGCAACACCACTAGCTTGCAACTTGGCAATGATGGAGGCACACATCTTTAGCAAGACTGTCCATTCTTCTCAAAACAATCACTTTGAGTGTTATCATGTGGGACACCAACATCGCCACACATTTATGGAGCTTCTGACTGGAATGGAGAATCAGCAACATGAGAGGGCCCTTCTAAGCTTAATGCATCAACTACTTGACCAATATCCTCATGAATACTATTCAAATGTTTTCTGAAACCTGAGTGTTGAAAACTGCCGTCTACAACCATCTTGAGCACAGACCAATCTAAACTTGGTGGAGGGATAGAAGCTATGCTCAATTCTCAAATGAGATATCACTGACTGGCTGTTTCTGTGCAACACTTGACAACAAAAGCACCATAACATACATTTATCTAGTTAAGAAGTTTTGTCCTCAACTCTATCACGCTAGGGGCCTCTCTTGTTTTGCCTCCATCAATGTTGTAGATGGTTGTCTGCCAAATGTGTAGCAGTTGACAAGAGCATCATGTCAGGTTAAAGACAAAGTGGGCTTTGAAGAGTTCATCAAATGCACACAGAGCACTAGTTGCCTGGCAGGGAACAAGCCTCTTGTCCACCACAATGTAGTAGTTGTCAATCTTGCTCCGTCTTCTTCCGACGGCAAGGAGGTATGGCTGTCGACCATGGCTTCCATCAAGATGATCTTCAATGCTAAAGCATGACTGCAACACAAAGGGTATTGTTAAGACAATGAAGACACAACCAAAAAAAGAAATTACACAACAATTACTGTATCATCTTACCTTATGAAAGTGCACTAGTCTGCCCACAACACTGGCACTGATCTTGGTCCTCTTCTCTCCTGCTGGTGGTGGGAGGAGATGAAGCAGCAGCAGGGAGGACATATCATTGTCCCAGTCTGAGGGCAAGAAAAGGCAAACACTCCAAATCACATAAAACAATACCGCTGAGTTTGAAACATTGCATTACCCACAAGAGAATCCACTTACTGGTTTCGCTGTCATTCTCTGGCAGTTTTTCTGCAGACTTCAGAAGGCGACGCAAATCGGTGGTCGTAGTCAGGGATTTTGCCAGTTTGATGACTTTAGGCTTCAATACAGTGTCCCACTTTCAAGGAGCTTAGAGGATGTTTCATTGTCGAACATCAGCAAAAGTCCTGATTCACCTAAAACAAAGTGGATCAACTCAACTTCATGACCAACACAAAATCATGTTCTCAATCAGACAAATAGCCTGTAGTTCTGATTCCAAGACATACTACATCACTCACCAATCCTTTGATGTCCAGAAACCTGGGAAAGACTGAGGACATCTGTGCTTCTGTCTGGACTATAAACTAGCTCCTGGTGATACTGGAACACCTCCTTCATCTTCTGATAGATTTGTTTTTCATCAGCCGAGTGGACAAGGAATGATATGGCCTCCTTGCAAGCATCACCAACAAGCTGGTGGTCCAGGTCAGTCTTCCTCCTATTGATTGGGCCTCCCGACTGGGGTGAAATACTCTACTTGATGGGTCGACATGAGGTCTTCCTTGATACCGTCTTCAGGCGATAATTCAGATATCCTTTGCCCATGTCAGGATCATAGAAGTGTTCCTTAGATGTGAGAAAAGGTGACCAACATGGTAGTCAAATGGTTATTATTTTTAGACTTGATACTATGACTATTTGATGCCCCTTTCAGTCCATAGAACAAGTGTCAAAATATTAAAGGAAGCATGCTCCTCTACCAGCACTTACATAGCTTTTGGCGGGAAAAGGATCTCTCAACGAAGGAAAGAGGGTCACAATTCCAAGAGCATAACGTTCTCTCTGTTGACGAATGGGAAGCCTCCTGCTCAAAAACAGTAAAGCATACACACGCCAAATATGTTTAACCAAAGTTTTGTTGATGAAGGTACTGCATCTTTCTACAGTCTCATAATGATGCCAAATAACATTAATGCATAGTTTGATCGCTTTGATACATTGTTTGTGGCCAGATTGACTAATGAGAAGCTTACCCATGCATCTCTTTCATGTGGCTGACTAAGATGGTAATCATCGCTCTCCTGGTTCTGTGGTCCAATGTTTTGGTTGTCTAGTACTCTTCTAATACGTCTTGTCCACCAGGTCTACTAGTCAGGGCATCTTGGACCATCTATTAAGACAAGAGAAAAGTTAAACAATTTAGGATTGGTTTATGGTTTCTGAATCTCCATGAAGAGCAAACACAGAAATGGGATTATCAACATCCAATATCAGTTATCATTATACATATTTTGCTGCTGCGGAGTCGATGGACTCATCTCAGGTTGCATTGGCCTATTTAGACGTCTTTCTGGAGATCTCAGGTCTAAATCACTTGACGAGAGGGATAATGTGTCTGTGCACAAACTAGGTGTTGAACAGCCTGCAGGAGAAAAGTCTGAGCACAAACAATGGATCAAAGCAATCAATCTATACATTCATGTTATTTGATATCATTATGTGAGACTGTAGAAATATACCTTCATTAAGATCTTTGATTGTGAAGCACAGGTCTGGATTGGCCTAAATCATGTTCAGCAGGACATCCTCCTCCACCTCAGTTTGGGAATCATCAAACATTTGTATTTGTGCTGCAGAGGGCAGTCCTAACCTATTTTGGACTACAAAAAAGAGAGACTGATCAGAATACAGGGAGATAAGCCACCTAGGGGGCAACAGAATGGGTCTGACCCAAATCAAGGCCAAGGGTTCAATTAAGAAAATACATCAGACAGTTAATATATTCACCTTGATTGATGAAATCTCCATAAGAGAACCCAGGCTGCAACTTCATGAACTTCTTGCATTTTTGGTGTTGGACCTTCAACATGTTACACTGCACTCCTGCAAAATGCAATTACACACAATGTCATATTTAAATTAAATGTGGTTGCAAACATTTCATGGTGTAGCTGTACATATAGAAACAATCACACAAAATGCCCCCTTTTTTTTTTTTTTCACCTTTATTTAACCAGGTAATCCAGTTGAGAACAAGTTCTCATTTACAACTGCGACCTGGCCAAGATAAAGCAAAGCAGTGCGATAAAAAAAAAACACAGAGTTACACATGGGATAAAACAAAACGTACAGTCAATAACACAATAGAAAATCTATATACAGTGTGTGCAAGTGTAGTAAGTTATGGAGGTAAGGCAATAAATAGGCCATAGTGCAAAATAATTACAATTTAGTATTAACACTGGAGTGATAGATGTGCAGAAGATGATGTGCAAATAGAGATACTGGGGTGCAAATGAGCAAAATAAATAACAATATATATTTTTTTATTTTACCTTTCTTTAACTAGGCAAGTCAGTTAAGAACAAATTCTTATTTACAATGATGGCTTACACCGGCCAAACCCGGACGACGCTGGGCCAATTGTGCGCCGCCCTATGGGACTCCCAATCACGGCCGGTTGTGATAACACCTGGAATCGAACCGGGAGGTCTGTAATGACACCTCAAGCACTGAGATGCAGTGCCTTAGACCACTGCGCCACTCGGGAGCCTATATATGGGGATGAGGTAGTTGGGTGGGCTAATTACAGATGGGCTATGTACAGGTGCAGTGATCGGTAAGCTGCTCTGACAACTGATGCTTAAAGTTAGTGAGGGAGATAAGTGTCTCCAGCTTCAGAGATATTTGCAGTTCGTTCCAGTCATTTGCAGCAGAGAACTGGAAGGAATGGCGGCCAAAGGAGGTGTTGGCTTTGGGGATGACCAGTGAGATATACCTGCTGGAACGCATACTACGGGTGGGTGTTGCTATGGTGACCAATAATCTAAGATAAGGCGGGGATTTGCCTAGCAGTGATTTATAGATGACCTGGAGCCAGTGGGTTTGGCGACGAATATGTAGTGAGGGCCAGCCAACGAGAGCGTACAGGTCACAATGGTGGGTAGTATATGGGGCTTTGGTGACAAAACGGATGGCACTGTGACAGACTACATCCAATTTGCTGAGTAGAGTGTTGGAAGCTATTTTGTAAATGACATTGCCGAAGTCAAGGATCGGTAGGATAGTCAGTTTTACGAGGGCATGTTTAGCAGCATGAGTGAAGGAGGCTTTGTTGCGAAATAGGAAGCTGATTCTAGATTTAACTTTGGATTGGAGATGCTTAATGTGAGTCTGGAAGGAGAGTTTACGTTCTAACCAGACACCTAGGTATTTGTAGTTGTCCACATATTCTAAGTCAGACCCGCCGAGAGTAGTGATTCTAGTCGGGCGGGCGCAAGCAGCGCTCGATTGAAAAGCATGCATTTAGTTTTACTAGCGTTTAAGAGCAGTTGGAGGCCACGGAAAGAGTGTTGTATGGCATTGAAGCTCGTTTGGAGGGTTGTTAACACAGTGTCCAATGAAGGGCCAGATGTATACAAAATGGTGTCGTCTGCGTAGAGGTGGATCTGAGAGTCACCAGCAGCAAGAGCAACATCATTGATATACACAGAGAATAGAGTCGGCCCGAGAATTGAACCCTGTGGCACCCCCATAGAGACTGCCAGAGGTCCAGACAACAGGCCCTCCGATTTGACACATTGAACTTATACCCTCTCCCCTTTGTCTTCCCTGCGCGCCGAAACCAGTCATCCACCGCAGGAGCCTCAGTCTGGCTCTGGTGTCACGGTGCCAGAACCGGTTGGTAACCTAAAACACATTGGAATGGCGTTAGGTTAGTAGAGGAGTGGCGGAGAGAGTTCTGGGCATATTCTGCCCATGGCAAGAACACCGACCACTCCCCCGGCCGGTCCTGGTAGCAGGACCGCAGGAACCTACCCACATCCTGATTTACCCGTTCCACCTGCCCATTAGACTCGGAGTGGAACTAAGAGGTCAGGTTGACCGAGACCCCCAGACGTTCCATGAACGCCTTCCAGACCTTGGATGTGAACTGGGGACCTCGGTCAGACACTATATCCTCTGGTACTATATCCTCCTCAGTTTGCAGAGCGGTGGGGAGACCGGGCAGAGGAAGGAGGCGGCAGGCCTTGGAAAAGCAGTCCACAACGACCAGGATGGTGGTGTTACCTTGGGAGAGGGGAAGATCAGTCAGGAATTCAACACTTAGGTGAGAACATGGTCGTTGTGGAACTGGTAAAGGTTGTAATTTACCCGCAGTGAGGTGCCTAGGTGCCTTACTCTGGGCGCACACCGAGCAGGAGTAGACATACATCCTCACGTCTTTAGCCAAGGTAGGCCACCAGTACTTTCCGGTTAGGCAGCGCACTGTACGACCGATACCTGGGTGACCAGAGGAGGGTGACGTGTGTGCCCAGTAGATCAGCCGATCACGGATAAGAGCAGGCACGTACCACAGCCCAGCTGGACACTGAGGTGAAGATGGATCTGTGCATAATGCCTGCTCTATATTCACGTCCATCGTCCATACTACCGGCACCACAATGCAGGAGGCCGGGAGTATGGGGGTGTTGTCTCTGGGCCTCTCCTCTGTGTCATACAGCCGTGACAATGCGTCTGTCTCCACGTTCTTCGTACCCGGGATGTATGACAGTGTAAAATCGAACCGGGTGAAGAATAGGGCCCACCTGGCCTGGCGAGGATTCAGCCTCCTCGCTGCCCGGATGTACTCCAGGTTACGGTGGTCCGTCCAGACGAGGAAAGGGTGTTTCGCCCCTTCGAGCCAATGCCTCCACACGGTCAAAGCTCGGACAACAGCAAACAGCTCCCGATCACCAACATCGTAGTTCTGCTCCGCCGGGCTGAGCTTCTTAGAGAAGAAGGCACAGGGGCGGAGCTTGGGTGGCGTGCCCGAGCGTTGAGACAGGACAGCGCCTATCCCTACCTCGGACCCATACACCTCCACTACAAACGGTAGTGATGATCGGGATGGGCCAGTACCAGGGCTGTGAACAGACCCCGAAGTTTGCTGAAGGCCAGGTCAGCCTCAGGAGACCAGCGGAGCCGGGACGGCCACCCTTCAACAGGGATGTAATGGGAGCTGCGACCTTGCCAAAGCCCCGGATAAACCTCCCATAGTAGTTGGCGAAGCCAAGGAAGCGCTGCACCTCCTTAACCGTGGTTGGAGTCGGCCAATTACGCACGGCTGAAATGCGATCTCCCTCCATCTCCACACCTGAGGTGGTAATGCGGTATCCGAGGAAGGAGACGGACTGCTGGAAAAACATACACTTCTCTGCCTTGGCATAAAGGTCATTTTCCAACAGTCGGGCCAGCACTTTGCGAACCAGGGACACATGCTCGGCGTGCGTAACGGAATACACCAGGATGTCATCGATGTAGACCACTACACTGCGACCAAGCATGTTCCGAAACACCTCGTTCACAAAGGACTGGAAGACGGATGGAGCATTCATCAAACCGTAGGGCATCACCAGGTATTCATAATGCCCCGTGGTTGTGCTGAATGCTGTCTTCCACTCATCCCCCTTTCGGATACGCACCAGGTTGTACGCACTCCTGAGATCTAATTTGGTGAAGAAGCACACCCCATGCATTGACTCAATCACTGAAGGAATGAGGGGGAGAGGATAACTAAATCTTATCGTCTCCTTGTTCAGTGGTAGATAATCATGCAAGGGTGCAGACCGCCGTCTTTCTTCTTCACAAAGAAGAAACTCGAGGAGGCGGGTGAAGTGGAGGGACGTATATACCCCTGGCGCAGGGACTCGGTGACGTATGTTTCCATAGCCTCCGTTTCAGCCTGCGACAGGGGGTACACATGACTCCTGGCAGATATAGCATCTACCCGGAGGTTTATCGCGCAATCCCCCACCCGATGAGGTGGTAATTTGGTAGCCTGCGTGTTTGAGAACCCGTGCGCCAATTCGAGGTATTCGGGGGGGTATGCACACGGTGGAGGTACTGTCTGGACTTTCCACCGTGGTTGCACAAACGGAAACACCTAGACACCTACCCTGACACTCTCGCGACCACCCCGTGAGAACCCTCTGTGGCCATGAGAAAGTGGGGTTGTGGAGTGCTAACCAAGGGATCCCTAATACCACAGGGAAAGCAGGGGACTCAATAATAAAAAAAAGTGATCTGCTCACAATGAGTCTCCTGGGTAATCATGGTGACTGGTGCAGTAACTCCCTGAACAAACCCGAACCCTAATGGTCGACTATCAAGTGCTCTGATGGGGAGTGGAATGGATAGGGGAACCAATTAAATGCCTAGACGGCGTGAGAATACCCTGTCCAAAAAGTTCCCAGCTGCGCCTGAATCGACTAGCACCTTACACTGGGGAACTACCATGTGATCGGGAAAGTAGATGGGTAGGGTACAGTGTGCAGCAGAAGGCTCTGAACGAGTGTGGGTGTTCGATACCTGAGGTGATGCGAGAGTGCCCTGCCTGCCACCTCCAGACCCAAAAGAGTGTTGACGACCACGTGTGGTGTACTGTCCCTTCGTGCCACCCGAGTGACACTGTCGCTGTCGTCCTCCGCTCTCTCGGACGGCGGCTCCACCCAGCTCCATCAGCTCGGGATCCGAGTCGGCCGGGGTGGGAACGGGCAGACCCCTTCCAGGACGTCCTCTGGCTGCCAGCTGGTTCCACCAGTTGCGTAAAGGACAACATGGTGTCCCGGCAGGCTAGCTCCCGTCAGACGTCCTCCCGCAGATGGCACCAGAAATGGTCGATCAAGGCCCGCTCATTCCACCCGGACCCCGCTGCAAGAGTCCGACACTCCAAAGCGAAGTCCTGCGCGGTCCTCGCCCCCTGCTTCAGGTGGACCAGCCGCTCGCCCGCCTCTTGACCTTCGGGTGGGTGATCGAAGACAGCCCAAAAGAGGCGAGCAAACTCCCCGTAGTTCTCCAACGCGGCTCCTCCTTCGTTCCAAACCGCGTTGGCCCACTCCAGGGCTTTCCCCGAGAGGCAGGAAACGAGGGCGGAAACCTTCTCCCGCTCTGATGGGGCCGGCCTTATGCTGGAGAAGTAGAGCTCCAGTTGGAGGAGGAATCATTGGCAGAGTGCCGCCGTCCCGTCGAACTCCAGTGGTCGGGATATCTGGATCCCTCCGGGTGC
Organism: Coregonus clupeaformis; assembly: GCF_020615455.1. Classification (NCBI taxonomy): domain Eukaryota; kingdom Metazoa; phylum Chordata; class Actinopteri; order Salmoniformes; family Salmonidae; genus Coregonus; species Coregonus clupeaformis. Next base: position 16,471,295 of record NC_059227.1, on the reverse strand, counting down.
TGGTGTGTGGGTGGCTGGATCCGGTTGGCCAGCTGGTCTCGACAGATCGGGTCCTCTCCTCTCCAGGCGTTGGATGACCTGAAGAACCCGATCCATCGCTTCCCCCAAGCTGGCCAGCATCGTGGAATGCTCCTGGACCCGTGCCACGACTCCAGGCATGCACTCCTCTGCCGCTGACTCCATAGCGAGAGGTGGGTAATTCTGTGATGAGTGTGATTAGAAGGAGTCAGGCGCAGGAGCGTAAATCACAGAATACAGAGTTTATTCCGTTGTACACAGTTGCGCTGGATAGCGACAACAAAATACAGGCACAGGGGAACAATCTACCCCGGCAAGACAAGGTACGGGTAGCTCCAACAAAATACAGGCACAGGGGAATAATCTACCCCGGCAATACAAGGTACGAGTAGCTCCACCGAGCTACACTCATCTCACATAAAACAATCACCCACAAGGACAAGGGGGCAGAGGGAACACTTATACATAAACGAATGAGGGGATATGAACCAGGTGTGTGTAACTGACAAGACAAGACAAATGGAATGATGATATATGGAGCGGCAGTGGCTAGTAAGCCGGTGACGACGAACGCCGAAGCCTGCCCGAACAAGGAGGGGAGGCAGCCTCGGCGGAAGTCGTGACAAACCCTCAGTTTTAGCAACATTTTCCGTGTTGTTAGTCTGTATGTCCCACTCATAAATAAAAAATATGTACAATGCATTCGGAAAGTATTCAGACCCCTTGATTATTTCCACATTGTTACGTTACAGCCTTATTCTAAAATTGATTAAATTGTTTTTTTCCCTCATCAATCTACCCACAATGACAAAGCAAAAACAGGTTTTTTGAAATGTTTGCAAATGTATAAAAAAAAACCTGAAATAATACATTTACATAAGTATTCAGACCCTTTACTCAGTACTTTGTTGAAGCACCTTTGGCAGCGATTACAGCCACAAGCCTTCTCGGGTATGACGCTACAAGCTTGGCACACCTTTGGGGAGTTTCTCCCATGCTTCTCTGCAGATCCTCTCAAGCTCTGTCAGGTTGGATGGGGAGCGTCGCTGCATAGCTATTTTCAGGTTTCTCCAGAGATGTTGGATTGGGTTCAAGTCCGGGCTCTGGCTGGGCCACTCAATGACATTCAGAGACTTGTCCCGAAGCCACTCCTTTGCTCCTTTAATCTTTCCATCAATCCTGACTAGTCTCCCAGTCCCTGCCGCTGAAAAACATCCCTACAGCATGATGCTGCCACCACCATGCTTCACCGTAGGGATGGTGCCAGGTTTCCTTCAGACGTGACGTTTGGCATTCAGGCCAAAGAGTTCAATCTTGGTTTCATCAGACCAGAGAATCTTGTTTCTCATGGTCTGAGAGTCCATTACGTGCCTTTTGGCAAACTCTGAGCGGGCTGTCATGTGCCTTTTACTGACTAGTGGCTTCCGTCTGGCCACTACCATAAAGGCCTGATTTGTGGAGTGCTGCAGAGATGGTTGTCCTTCTGGAAGGTTCTCCCATCTCCACAGAGGAACTCTGGAGCTCTGCCAGAGTGACCATAGGGTTCTTGGTCACCTCCTTGACCAAGGCCCTTCTCCTCCGCTTGTTCAGTTTGGCCAGCTCTAGGAAGAGTCTTGGTGGTTCCAGACTTCTTCCATTTAAGTATGATGGAGGCCACTGTGTTCTTGGGGACCTTCAATGCTGCAGAATGTTTTTGGTACTCTTCCCCAGATCTGTGCCTCGACACAATCCTGTCTTGGAGCTCTAAGGACAATTCCTTCGACCTCATGGCTTGGTTTTTGCGCTGACATGCATTGTCAACTGTGGGCCCTTATATAGACAGGTGTGTGCCTTTCCAAATCATGTCCAGTCAATTGAATTTACCACAGGTGGACTCCAATTAAGTTGTAGAAACATTTCAAGCATGATCAATGGAAACAGGATGCACATGAGCTCAATTTTGAGTCTCATAGCAAAGGGTCTGAATACTTATGTAAATAAGGTATTTCTGTTTTTTATTCGTAATACATTTGCAAAAATTTATAAAAACCTGTCTTCGCTTTGTTATTATGGGGTATTGTGTGTAGATTGATAAGGAAATACATTTTAGAATAAGGCTGTAATGTAACTAAATGTGGAAAAAGGGAAGGGGTCTGAATACTTTCCGAATACACTGTATATAAGATAGAGAACATTTACCAAATTTCATCATGTTGTAATATGTTTGATAGAGAAGTTTAAATCCTGTTCAAGTGTTCACCAGTATGCTAGCTCACTCTTGCTCACTCACAGAGCTATGGCTAAGTTAGGCTCCAAATGTCCACCCTGTTAGAATATACCCTGTTAGGATTATGCACCTAACAGGTTGGAAAATGCACAAAAAAAAAGCTTGACCAATATGTTTTTCTGAAAGTCAAACATGTATTTTTTCTGATAGAATACTGCCAGCCCTGCTTCTGTCCTGTCTTCTCTTTCAACCATTATCTTGTGCTCTGATGAGCCTCATCTTCTTAATGCCCCTAACAAGCGTTCCATTCAGACTGCTTTATCTCATGAATTTCTCACTTTGTTCTCACTCCCATTTATCTCCCACCAAATCATGAGAGAATGGTCTACACAGTTTTTGGCCTATATATCTAGCTAGTAGTCCAACTGCTATTTTAGAGTTCTGGAGGAGGAAAAACTATGTTCTTCCAGCCATCTGTGGTAGTATTTTGGGGACATTTTGTTTCATGTTTGTTCCCTGGTATTTTTTACTCAATCCCACTGTTTCTGCAAATTGATCTGCTCAAAGTGATGGATGGATGGTGGTAGGCAGGCACACTGGGCTGATGTTGAGAGAAACTACACTCAAAGTACAGCATATACCAAAAATAAAAATGTAAATGTTACCTAATGTCCTTGGTTTTACCTTGTGATGTGACAATGGGCTGTCGAAAGAGACCAAGGCAGAGGGAAAGTGTGACATACCTCCAGGTATCTGTTTCACAACATTAAATATATATTTGGACAAATACAGTATATCATTTTTTGCACAGCATATGGTTTGAAACTTTCCTCAATCCTGTAAAAAAAAAAATTGATGTATGTTTTGTTTTATATAAATCTGAACATTAATACAGATTCATGCTGAACAGATTGTAAATTTCATTCCAAACATCACTAAACTGATCAACGCACACACCATATAACCCTAGGTGCCTTAGAAATGCCTTCCTAAGAACTCTAAAGACGTATTTTCTAAAGCTTCCACCCCAAACCTTGTTGTTGTAGTATTGTTGTTTTGTATACAGTATATTGCATATTTAACATTGTATTATTTTAAGTGTTTTGATAGTTTAGGATTTTACTATTTGATAATTATAATATATGATTGACGTTATGATTGTAAATTGGTTTACAATTCAGTCTATGACTGCGCGAAACCAATGAAACCTAATACTACTACTAATATAAATGTCAACCCCCCAAAATATTTTACAGAGCAGACTTTGAACTATACATTTTTTTCTGTGACGTTCAAATAGACAGAAGGCTACATTTTCTCTCAGGTACTTAACCGTTCTTCCAATATCTCACTCAGTATTCTGAACGGCACTCTTTCTGGCTACCTTCAAGGTCCCTCGACTACCTCCCAAAATTCCTAAGTGTCTCTGGGTCTGAATACTGTTCCATTTAAAATTCCAATTTGACCTTTATGCGCCTTCTAAAACTGTCTGGGAACCTTGCATTTAGATTACATTAAAAAGCTATAGGAAGAAAGTTGAGGTCAGTGATTGTGGCACCCATTTTGAAAAGTAGATTTATTAAAGATAGATTTCCAGACACACATACCATATTAATTCTTATTTGTGTTTATGACATGCTGATTTTGGCATTTAGATCCCACATGCAGAGAGAAATTACCATGACACTGAATTAATAGGCTAGTAGATGATACTGCAGTGTGACTCTCCGAGCTTGATTATATTAGGGCACGTAACAGAAAATGTTTTAAAACGTCCTGCAACAGAAAATGTGTTCCATGGTTCCCTGAGATGTGTATAGGCTTTGGGCTCTGCCCAGGTCACTCCCTAGCCACACCTATAGTCACTACCTCTGCATTCAGTTTGAAGAACGTTTTGGGGAAAAGTGTAGTTCAGTACAAACCGTTACGCAACTTAGCACATTTTTATCAATGTTCTTGAACATACTGAGGTGCGTTTGCTCTGTCTGGTGGGGTGTGGCTTGAAGCAATGACTAACGTATTCAAAGGGCATGCTGACAGCTTTCTCCAACCCATGACCCAATTCCTCCCGATTTTTGGAACCAGTCTTTCAGAACAACACCATTTCTGTTTAATTGAACGTTGCAGTCAATTTTTTCGTACTGAACGCAGCCCTGGTTTGAGTGGGTTTGAGGCATAGAGATGTGCCCAAAAGCCCGTTTTAGCATGGGCAGCGCCATTAAAGACTTTCACCATTTTGAAGTAGTCAACTGGGTGGGACTTCCTATGGGTTAAGGAAGGATCACAAAATTCCATCCAGGTCATCAGGAGGTATCAGCCAATGAATTATACTTGTGAGCAAACATTCCATAACTGCAGGTGGCAGTAAATCGCCAACCTTGGGTTTATACCTGTTCAAACAACACACTCTAGGTGGCAGTATGCACACTTTCAATTTGTTTACCAGAAAATTGACTTCTTCAAAATGGAGATGGCCTCAATGGCACCAAAGATATCTAGTCGAGTGACCGCTCTAACAATTGAAATACTGTAAATGTCCTCAAAGATAGAAGGCAGGAGGGAGGAGGCAAGATCAGGTGGGACCACTCTAGCCAATGAGAGGGCAGATAAGCGTGTGACCCTTACAAAAAAGATTGCAGTTTTGAAACTGCAATAAAAGTGCAGTAACTGCAGGCGACTGTGGTATTTTGGACGCAGTAATTGCAGAATAACTGCAGTGTGCTGCAGTTATACTGCACTGTAACTGCAGTTACACTGCAAAAGTACTGCAGTAAAAAAACGGTGTTATTTTGGACGCAGTATTTGTAGCGTACTGCAGTTATACTGCACTCTGACTGCAATCTTTTTTTGTAAGGGCAACAACAGGCACTCTTTTGTGGACTATTGACGTCCAAGGACCAATGTGTGGAAGGCTATTTCTAAGGCATATTTATCAATTGTGGGTTTTTCTCTGTGGATTATTTTCCTTTGGAATATTACACAGACTATCAATTCAACTGGTAAATCAATCTGTCCTTTAAATCAGGGTTTCCCAAACTCTGTCTTGGAGGCCCCCCTGGGTGCACATTTAGATTTTTGCCCTAGCACTACACAGTGGATTCAAATAATCAAAGCTTGATTATGAGTTGGTTATTTGAATCAGCTGTGTAGCGCTAGGGCAAAAAACAAAACATGACATCCCATGTTTTTCTAATGGGTTTAGTGCTGACTGACCATTATAAACAAAAATCAGTGTTTCTTGTTGGACAAGTCCAGGAAATCCCTCCCTGTTTCACATGGCATATGTTTAACAATTAAAACTTGAAGGCAAATCTAAAGAAATGCTTACCTTGTTTGTCCTTCATGATTGAGAGAGGTAGGGGAGACCGGGGCACAAAGTAACACTTATAGGTTTAGCTTATTTTGAAAATATTATTTGAGGTAGATTCATAATATTTGTATACAAACTACATACATATCTTAGCTACCATTACACACTGTAACAGCGTTTCTGGGACAGACCAGTCGTTTACAATTCAACCGAAAGTGGCGGTAACATGCCCCCCTTGTATTTCTACTTGTATTTCTCACGGGGCTAATTGTAACAGGCTGCAAGGTTAATTGAAATCTGCTCTGATTTGAATCTGATATAAACATATTTTCATTTAATCTTTCAGGCATGTAATATTGCCCTAAAACAGAGTAGCCAAAACATATACTTTTAGCTTTCAAAAGTATGAATATGACTTAAATATGAATATACTTTTTCTAAGGTATTATCTTACTTGTATTGGCAAACTTGATGTAAAGAAGTGACAGTTTATATCATTATGTGAATGTGTCTGAATACCATATAAAATACCATTGCATTTTAGGTAAGGGAGAAAATACAACAATAACTATACCTATCAAAAGACCACTTCTTACTGATAAAACAATTATTGCCTTTGTTTGTTAATTAATCATTGTTTATACAACCGGTGGGTCTAATCCTGAATGCTGATTGGTTAAAACCGCATTCCAGCCGATGTCTATTCCACAAGTTACCACCGGCTAAATCTATGACGTTTAAATGCCTATTTACTCTGTTCCATCTGATTGCGCAATCCACTGTCTCATTAGCCCAGCCAGGCAAGTTATAAACTTGATCTCCACTATAAAAAGCATCTAGACCTTATCTCACATTTCTTTTAGACTAACATTTCATTTTCAACAGCGGATATTTGTATAAACCTTGCTGTCTGTCTCTCCGACATTTGCAACATTGTTTCAATATTCAAATTCGAACTCCAGCTGTCCCATAGTAATGAACGTGTATGGATTGGGAGTCGGGACGAGACAGACAGGCAGGCAGTGTTTCTCAGCCAGTCGAAATCATAAATCAGCTGGCATAATTTTTATGGATATATACAAAGAAATGTCAATTGAAAAAAGGTAAAACAAAACGAAGTGCAGCTAGTTTGCAGTCTATCCAGCTTCAGTTTGAAGTTATTGTGTTAGCTGTGTTGTTAGCTAGCTCCCCTGAACAACAGTGTCCTGACGAGAGAGCACATTTTCTTTGCCAGGCAATATCACGCCTCATTAGCTCATTGTTATGGATGTCTCCAAATAAATGTCACTAGAAAAAGCTTAAACAAATGCAAATGAAACTACTGTTGTTATTCTGGCTGCACTGTTTGACATGACTGTAAGTTAGCCGTAGTTGGCTAGCTAGCAAGCAAGGAATAAGAACGTTGCCAGCCAATATGGCAATGGAACATTTAGAACGAACAACTGATACAGAAAGATAAGAATGAACTGGGCATGGTCTAATTCACTGAACAACCAAAAGCACACATCTAAGTTTAGCTTTCTTAATGAACCAGAAAATCTATAGTTAGTTCTGGTTGTTTATCGATGTTAGCTGGCTAAGTGATTGAAACTGCTTTGTAGTGTACCCCTGTGTTTATTTTCATTTTGTAAGTATTGTACAGTCGCTGGCTAGTATCTCCAATTGCAAATAAAAGCCTCACTCTGGGCAATAATATCTGCTCTACTTTGTTGCCTCCTTACTAAAACCTCCACTGCTAGGGCGGCCTCCGTTACAGTTAAAAAATATATATACCTTTTTGTATGTTTTTCATGTTTTGAATATACATTTTGATAAATTCCATCCATAGCCACTTGTTAGGAACATTTGTCACATTATTAATTCAAAGTGTTGTGTTTCTGTGACACCCAGAGGCTGAGAAATTGGCGATTTAGCTAATCTGACATACCGGTGCCACCTAAAGAAAGGAACTAATCTTGAGTCATGAACTCCAGCTGTTTCTGCAAGGTTAGACGGAATGTCTGGGCAGAATGCTAGTAGTGTGCTTTGCATTTTGAGTGAAAGTTTATGAAGACAAAAGCCAAGCGGGCGCATGGAATAATTTCATTTGGATGGATATGACAGAAACGTAAGCAGATATTTGATCTAAAAGGTGGGTGAAATGTTTGCTTCAGTATTCTTTAGTGCTAATGGTATGTGTTGTGTCGCTCACAGGGATTCAAGCATTTTCTGATTGGTTTAGGCTACAGAGAAAGGCATTTAAAAAGAGAAATGGCTTCTGACTAGGCCTATAGTAAAAGGTGTGTTGTGTTGGGTGATGTGGTAAAGTCTTGATGTATTTTGAAAACTGTCAGTGACAGTGTTGTGTTTATTTCCCTTGTGCGTGTGTTGTTGCCCTGGTCAAAATGGGTGCACTATAAAGAGAACAAGCTGCCATTTGGGAGAAACCTCCCTTTCTCTCTCTTTGTTGATGAGGTCTCTAGTGGCGAAGGTGTGAATGACATGTACCCACCAGAGGCAGAGCTCCAGTACCTGTATTTCCATATAGATGGGTCTCCTTCTCACACAGTGGGATGTGGTATTGGGCTCAGGGCAGCTAGCGTGGCTGGCTAAGTGATTAGAGGGTTTGGAGCGTAGTAGAGCAGAGGAAAGAGCAGCCGCATGGTGATTGGAGAAACAGTCGAGTCAGCAAGGTTGGTCAACACCCACAACACCCGCACTAGCTCACTCGCTCGCCTGAGTCACCATATCGCCTCTATGCATGCCCGTACTGAATTAATGTTGTCGAAATTGAATATTTCACAAAGTTATGGGTGCAAAATAAATCACAGGTAGGTAGAGAGATAAAAGTGCTTTCACAACCCTACTACGTATGGAGGGAACACAATTAATTTCCTGATGCACAGGCTCTGGTTAATTTATGAATGAGTCTCGCCCTGCGAGGGTTCTCGCTAAGGTGAGCTCTTGCTGAGGCGGCTACAGGTCATTTATCCCTATTCCCAAGTTTTTCATTTACTTTCTCTCCCCTCTCAATCAATAGTGGCAATCTATCTGTGGTGGTGTTAACGTGGTGTGGTCTGTTATTGGGACAACTGTGCCCTGAGCTAGGGACACACTGAGAGCAAGGCTTAGATGTAACAAACCCATATTTATAGCATCTAGTAAGCTGAATGATCTCCACAATGGTATTTCTGGCATGTATCTTCTTTAATCCTAAAGCAATAGTTTACATTTGAAAGGGCACTGCTTATTTTCAAAGAATGGTAAAAAGAGAATTGGCATTCTTCCATTTGCTGTCATCAGGTGCTCTTTCTTTCTTTCTGTCTTTCTTTCTGTAGATTAAAGGGTACTGTCACTGAGTTCCAGTCAGTTATTGTCGATGGGGTCAAAGGGCCCTGAGGATTCTCCATTGTCTTGGAGTGCTGGTACCTGTAGTTGAGCTGTACATGGGTCATTCCGGTTACATAATAATAATGCCAGGGTTGGCCCATGTAACAATGTTTCCATGGCAACAGAGTTCGCCTACCGTTTGAAGTGAGATTTGACAGGGACGATGGAAGAGTTCAGACAACAGGAGAAAATAGAAAAAACAACATGACGGGGTTAGAAAAATATGAAAGTGCTATTTGGAAAAAGTGCATTCAGTTGAGTTGATCTACAAAGAAATTGAAATCGGTTTTCTTTAGAAAAATGGAAAAGAGAATGAAGTCATTTTCTTGTAGACAAAAGTACATTTTGGACCCTTTTTAACCTGGCTTTTTCAAGGTTACATTCCTCTTCTGTATAATGCTGAGTACTACAACACAACATGTTCTCTTATGTAGCCTCCAAATCAGAGATTGTGGGTTAAGAGAAAGACACATCTCTCACATTCTTTGGATACTTTTATTAAAACATTACTTGCCTCCAACATACCATTTTTGTAAAGAATGTACATAATAATAATAATATGAATAATATGAATATGAATAATACTTTAATTAACACTCACTTCATCAGTTAAGTAGAAACAGTTTGCAGTTTTCAGGTTGGATTGTACATTTATATTTTAACGTTTGTCAATGAGGCTATGTCTGCACTTCTCTGCATTCTTTGACTTCAAGGCTGTACAGTAAGGGAAATCAACATGATCTTTTTCCCTTCTGTTTTTCTGACATGAACACACATTTCTTCTCCCCTTTACTGTTTCTTTCACACCCACTTTTTTTAAGCCACACGCTTACAGTACATCAAAATACAGTTTCACACGAACCCTCCCATCCCGCCCACACAAAGAGTTGGCTGCCTTGAGTAGAGTGTATAGTGCTGAGCTCTGGTGCTTTTATCAGACATTTGGTCATAAAGCGTCACACTGACAGAGGCAGCAGGCTCCAGATAGCTCCTTTCTCAGCAGAATTAAGCAGAGGATGAATTTCACTCTTCTACAACTACCCTTCCCCCACCACAGCTCAAACAAACCTTCTTATTGACCCTTTCTCCCTCCTCTCCTCTCCTCTCCTCTCCTCTCCTCTCCTCTCCATCCTCTCTTTCTCCACTTCAACTGAAGTGCTTCTTCAGAGCGAGTGGTATACCTCCTTTTCTAAGGACAACAAAGAATAAAAGCCACGCAATGCACTGTCGAAAAGGGGCATTTGAAAAAATCCCATATATTCAGGGAGGAACACATTTTCCAAATCACTGTTACACAACATACGTACGTCACTGAGCTGCAGAACATGGAGATTGTCCCATATTATTAATAAAGTTTTAAAATGGTTAATTTAAAAACATTATCCGATACACAATTATATTCAATAAAAACCATGTCAGTTCACTTGTCAGAATCAAGAAGGTGAATCTTTATCCTTCTCCAACAGACAGACAGTCTAGGCTATAAACATTCCTCTAGTTATATCCACAGTTGTTCACAGTTGTATGACAGGAAGAACAATACCATCCTGTCTTGAAACCCATTTCTCTCTTTACACCAAGCTCTCCACGGCTGGATAGTTGGAACCAGTCCAACCAGATCTTAGGGTTTGGTTACTCACTGATCACAACGATGGAGATGCTCCATTGGTGTCCAGACCGTCCCGTGCTGGCGGTCATGTTTCTATGTCGCGCGCTGGCGAGGGTTCATGGGGCAGGTTGGTGGAGTTGGGCAGGGTCTGCGAGTGCGACGTGTGGGGCGTATGTCCATGGCACACCGAGTTCTGCTGCAGCTCCAACGCCATGGCGTTCTGCAGGTGAGGGAACTCCTTCACTTGACGCCGGTACTCCAGGAACGTGGACGCCTTCGTAGCGATCGCCACCACGTTCTTCCCCACGAAGATGGTCGAGACTCTACTGTCCTGGAACAGGACCATGTTGACCCCACGGATCAGGATGGTGACCACGTTGATGGTGACTAGGCTGAGGATGGGATAGAGCATCATCTTCTGGGGCGACACATGCTCCCCTTGAATGGAGATCTCACTGAGCGAGACGCAGGGCAGGATGAGGAGGAGGATGTAGCAGTAGAAGAACATCAGTCCCTCGGCCCAGATGGGCAGGCCGGTCCGCTGAGGCTCCCACAGGTTGGCCTGGATGTCCAGAAGATCCAGAAGATCTAGAGCCACCCAGAAGAGCCTCCCCCGCATGTCCTCCTTCTTCCTGAAGGTCCTCACGTACTCCATGTGGTCCAGAGCCACTAGAACCAAGTAAAGCCCTGGGACGCATATGGACAGTAACAGAGTCAAGGCTTTCCGGGCCACCGTCTCCAGAGACTTCCTATCTGCCTTGCAGTTCTGGAAGACGAAGTAGAGCTTGATCTCCAGCACAAAGATGTAGAGGAACCAGAGGATCATGGCGTAGCCGCGGCGGGCCGTGCGCACCTCGGCGCCCACCCACACGGCCACATAGCGCAGCACAATGAGGAAGCAGATGTCCCCGACCAGCACGATGATGCACACGCCGATCTTCCTGGGCCCCTGGTTCTGCTCCACCAGGTAGGCGTCCATGAAGGCCATGCTGGTCATGATGACGATGGTGGTCAGGCACACGTGGCGTTTGTCCGGGGGTGGCAACACCATGGCGAGGACCGGACCCGACCGCCTGCTGGCTCTCCCCTCCAGTTCACGGCTTCCGAGTTTAGAAAAAGAACGGTTTCCTGTGGGAACACCAGTAAGTCACACAGTTCATCTATTGAGAGTCAGTCCAGTGAGTAAAAACAGTGAAGTCGGGAGGGGGGGGGTCTTTGCAGGGCTTCTGGCAGGTGATTTCTTAGGCCATGTGAACACAGGAACATCATCTCATCACTCAGCGCAGTTCCATTGATCCCCCTCTGCTAGTAAAGCAGGCGCCATAGTGAGGTGCTATATGGCAGACGGTCCATGACTGATACTGGGATGCTAATCCACACACTGAGGGGGAGTGGAGGATACACAGAGGGGTGTGTGAGGGCCGTGTATAGAACACAGTGTGCAATGTGAGGTTGTATGGGGTAGAGAAAAGCAGTGTGTTTGTGCAGCTCAGTCCCTCAGTGCGTGTGGAGGCTGAGAGATTCTGTTGCTCAGTGTGTGGCGGAATCACCCTGTGGGGCAGCACTGGCCACGGTGGTGCAGTGTGTGTGGCTCTGTCCAGTGGTGCAGTGTGTGTGTGTGTGTGTGTGTGTATTTGTGAATGTGAAATCGAGAGAGGAGTCTGCAGTGGCCAGATCCCCAGTAGCCATAAATCACAGAGACAAGGGAGCGGGGTCAGCGGCCCGTGGGGCCCTGCGTCCAAAGGCAGCTTCCCCGGAGGGAGGCTCTCACACTGGGCCAGAGACGGAGCATACTCTCCCCCCTCTGCCACGTGCCGGCCTCGCCACTGCCTGGGGGAGAGAGAGTGAAAGGAAGAGAGGGGGATGGGGAAAGGGAGAAAGAAAGAGAACTGTCAGTGCAACTGGGCTATATAACGCAGCACTCATTGCCAAAGACAGCAGGCCATCCACACGCTAGAAGCCAGGCAATGTGTCAGTGTGGTTAAAATGTGGTCTTGTCTGTTACACTGTAGGGAGGGAGGAAGATACTGCACCACTCAGGACCATTTTAGACCGTCTGTCATCACTATCTCACTGTGTAATAGGGAGTGCCTGAAGACTTGGTCACTGTTAACTTAGAATGGTAGGTAGAGGAGACTGGGGCAATTGTAACAGGGGGCAAGTGTAACACCTTGAGAAACAAGCTAGAGTGATACAACTCACACAGTACATGCCCATTTAGGTTCTCTCTCAGCTTGAAGAGTTACAGCCAAATATATCACTATTTGCATGTTTTATGGGCAAATGTTTGTTTTTTAGGGGTGAAAGTAGTTTTTATCCATTAGCTGTATTTTTCTTATACTGCCCTGAGCATTAATGTGCAAGAATTCAAACATGAATTTACATGAAAGCATTAACATGAATGACTATTGTTGTCTCTTGCTAGGCACATTAGGTTTTGTCATGGCTGCTGGGTTGGGGGCAATTATAACGCAGTGTTAAAATGACCCTGAGCCAAGCAGCCAAATGATGATAACAAGTGATTTTAACTTTATGATTGTATGAATTATACATGAATTATACAAATAATAACTTTAAATAGCCTTGGGGTCCTCTAGAGTGCCAAAGAAGTATAATCTGGGCACCATCAGACTATTCAAGATGTTTTGAGAGGAACTGAATGACCATGCAAAATAATGGGTGTTACTGTAATTATTGGTTTCAAACAAAGAAATACTAATATTTCTTGCAAAATCATTACATACGTCTATGATAATAGATTATTCATATTTTTTAGGTGCTACATTTGACCCAAGCTACTGTTACAATTGCCCCTGGCATAGAAGCAAATGTAACGTCCAGACTTTACTGATTAAAATCAATAGTGTGATCCTACCGTCTTATGTACAGACATATAAATGGTATGAATGATTAGGAGAGAGATGTAAGTTTCTTGTATAAAAAAATTACTAGCATAGTTCAAGTGGTCTCTGAGCAACAGAGTAAAAGACAAAAACTGTTACAATTGCCGCCAGTCTCCCCTATCATATTGTGATAAAAGATGATAGCTCGTACTAAAATAAAAAAAACTGTTTGGACCTTTGCCCCATTTACTCCTACATTTACTCCTAGACAATTCACAGGATCTGCATGAATCCCAAGTGATCAGAAGTGGGTACAAAATTGAATAGAATAGACTTCTCAATACACACACTTTGGAAGTTAAATAGACAGGGTATGTCTATCTATGTCAAATATGTCTCCATAGACAGGAGAAAATGTATATTCTCAATAAAAACAGAAGCCTCAATGCCAGTCAATAAAGTTAGAACATTCAGCCATCCTACTTAGTGTTGCTTAATTTACAGTAGACACAATATCAATGATGTATCAAACTTCCTTTCTGATTCTGTTGAATGATGTTTCAAGGTGCGTGCGGTTTGACCTGCTCAGTATTCATATTGACGTGCACGTTGAGCGCTATGACAGGTGAGGACATGGGTGCACTCGTCTGCGCTGACATTTTGTAAAAAAAATGGATGCTGGGTGCTAAACATTGCCAGCAGGTGCCAGCCACACAAGCTCGTTTTATCCATAAATAACACACCAACATATAAATGTTAGCACGGAGAAGAAACAGAACAGGGGTGTAAAAAGCGAAAGGAGTTAATTGAGCAGAAATGTCTCCTTCAATTGTAATTGGAGCGTCAGTCGTCACACTGTCACATTGTCACTTTGTCACGTTCGACAGCCGTGAGGGTTAACGTTCTGTCATAGATTTTGTCATAATAGGTATCGGTCAGTATAGACAGTGGTTGGGATCAGTCGTATAGAAAGAGAATGAATCACACATTATCCCTGTCACCTTGTCTACATTCTAAATCAACATATCAATTTATGTAGCATTTACATTTTATGCAGGATTTAAAATATACCGTAGATACTCTTGAACAACATTGTTTAACATTGAAGTGTCAGCATATCAATTTATGTAGTCAATCAACATATCAAGCTACACTATATATACAAAAGTATGTGGACATCCCTTAAAATGAGTGTATTCGGCTATTTCAGCCACACCCGTTGCTGACAGGTGTACAAAATCAAGCACACAGCCATGCAATATCCATAGACAAACATTGGCAGTAGAATGGCCTTACTGAAGAGCTCAGTGACTTTCAACGTGGCACCGTCATAGGATGCCACCTTTCCAACAAGTCAGTTCGTCAAATTTCTGCCCTGCTAGAGCTGCCCAGGTCAACTGTAAGTGCAGTTATTGTGAAGTGGAAACGTCTAGGAGCAACAACAGCTCAGCCGTGAAGTGGTAGGCCACACAAACACACAGAACGGAACCACCGATTGCTGAAGCATGTAGCGCGTAAAAATTGTCTGTCCTCAGTTGCAACACTCACTACCGAGTTCCAAACTGCCTCTGGAAGCAAAGTCAGCACATTAACTGTTTGTCGGGAGCTTCATGAAATGGGTTTTCATGGCCGAGCAGCCGCACACAAGCCTAAGATCACCATGCGCAATGCCAAGCTTCGGCTGGAGTGGTGTAAAGCACGCCGCCATTGGACTCTGGAGCAGTGGAAACACGTTCTCTGGAGTGATGAATCACGCTTCACCATCTGGAAGTCCGACAGACGAATCTAGGTTTGGCGGATGCCAGGAGAACGCTACCTGCCCGAACGCATAGTGCCAACTGTAAAGTTTGGTGGAGGAGGAATAATGGTCTGGGGCAGTTTTTCATGGTTTGGGCTAAGCCCCTTAGTTCGGGTGAAGGGAAATCTTAACGCTACAGCATACAATAACATTCTAGACTATTCTGTGCTTCCAACTTTGTTGCAACAGTTTGGGGAAGGCCCTTTCCTGTTTCAGCATGACAATGCCCCCATGCACAAAGCGAGATCCATACAGAAATGGTTTGTCAAGGTCAGTGTGGAAGAACTTGACTGGCTTGCACAGACCCCTGACCTCAACCCCATCGAACACCTTTGGGATGAAATGGAACGCCGACTGAGCCAGGCCTAATCACCCAACATCAGTGCCCGACCTCACTAATGCGCTTGTGGCTGAATGGAAGCAAGTCCCTGCAGCAATGTTCCACATCTAGTGGAAAGCCTTCCCAGAAGAGTGGAGGCTGTTATAGCAGCAAAGGGGAGACCAACTCCATATTAATGCCCATGATTTTGGAATGAGATGTTTGATGAGCAGTTTTCCACATACTGTTGGTCATGTAGTGTATGTAGCATTTGAATTTCATGTACAATGCAGCATTCAAAATATACCTGAACTACTCTTGCACAAAGTTGTTCAACACTGAAATAATTTGGTTAAGAAAATGAATAGAAGTGCATATACTGTACATAGCCTACATTATTCATCCAATAACATACCCTCTTTGTTTGACACTGCAAGACAGAATATCTCAGAGCTACATCTATGTTGATATGTATGCCAACGCCACTGAGACTCAGAGCTGCATTGGACACAAATGTAGATTGACATCTGTGAGAGGAAGTTTCAAGCAAAGAACAGTACATACTGTAGTTTCACTTCTGTTTTAGAGAAACACAAGGCCACGCTGCTATGTGCTTTTGAATAGCCTGATGTGTTAATGCTGGAGGGATGTTCTACAAGCAGTATTAACCAACATTCATTGTAAAATCATTAGGGACACATTCAGTCAGAATTTGTTTTTGCTTCATGAAGCTGACTGTGTAACATGCGTTGACATGAAAGGATAAAGTGAACATTTAAATGAGACATTGCCCCTAAAAGAAATGTAATTATGAAACTATGAAAATCATTTGTTAACGTATGTACCTGGCCAAGAAATATGTTAACACACTGTATTGTGATGATAATGTGATGGAAAAAAAATAATGTATGCACTCAGGATAAGAGCGTCTGCTAAATGACTAAAATGTAAATGTAAATAATTGCCTATTGAATAGTAGGCCTTCAAGGCTACAGGTATAGTAGAGTTGAAGTCGGAAGTTCACATACACCTTAGCCAAATACATTTAAACTCTGTTTTTCACAATTCCTGACATTTAAACCTAGTAAAAATTCCCTGTTTTAGGTCAGTTAGGATCACCACTTTATTTTAAGAATGTGAAATGTCAGAATAACCACTTTATTTTAAGAATGTGAAATGTCAGAATAATTGTAGAGAGAATGATTTATTTCAGCTTTTATTTCTTTCATCACATTCCCAGTGGGTCAGAAGTTTACATACACTCAATTAGTATTTGGTAGCATTGCCTTTTAAATTGTTTAACTTGGGTGAAATGTGTCGGGTAGCCTTCCACAAGCTTACCACAAAAAGTTGGGTGAATTTTGGCCCATTCCTCCTGACAGAGCTGGTGTAACTGATTCAGGTTTGTAGGCCTCCTTGCTCGCACAGGCTTTTTCAGTTCTGCCCACATATTTTCTATAGGATTGAGGTCAGGGCTTTGTGATGGCCACTCCAATACCTTGACTTTGTTGTCCTTAAGCCATTTTGCCACAACTTTGGAAGTATGATTGGGGTCATTGTCCATTTGGGAACCCATTTGCGACCAAGCTTTAACTTTCTGACTGATGTCTTGAGATGTTGCTTCAATATATCTACAACATTGTCCTTCCTCATGATGCCATCTATTTTGTGAAGTGCAATAGTCCCTCCTGCAGCAAAGCACCCCCAGTGCATGATGCTGCCACCCCCGTGCTTCACGGTTGGGATGGTGTTCTTCAGCTTGCAAGCTATCCCCTTTTTCCTCCAAACATAACGATGGTCATTATGGCCAAACAGTTCTATTTTTGTTTCATCAGACCAGAGGACATTCCTCCAAACAGTACAATCTTTGTCCCCATGTGCAGTTGCAAACCGTAGAATGGCTTTTTTAATGGCGGTTTTGGAGCAGTGGCTTCTTCCTTGCTGAGCGGCCTTTCAGGTTATGTCGATATAGGACTTGTTCTACTGTGGATATAGATACTTTTGTACCTGTTTCCTCCAGCATCTTCACAAGGTCCTTTGCTGTTGTTCTGGGATTGATTTGCACTTTTCGTTCATCTCTAGGAGACAGAACGCGTCTCTTTCCTGAGCGGTATGATGGCTGTGTGGTCCCATGGTGTTTATACTTGCGTACTATTGTTTGTACAGATGAACGTGGTACCTTCAGGCGTTTGGAAATTGCTCCCAAGGATGAACCAGACTTGTGGAGGTCTACAATTTTTTTCTGAGGTCTTGGCTAATTTCTTTTGATTTTCCCATGATGTCAAGCAAAGAGGCACTGAGTTTGAAGGTAGGCCTTGAAATACATCCACAGGTACACCTCCGATTGACTCAAATGATGTCAATTAGCCTATCAGAAGCTTCTAAAGCCATGACCTCATTTTCTGGAATTCCCCAAGCTGTTTAAAGGCACAGTCAACTTAGTGTATGTAAACTTCTGACCCACTGGAATTGTGATACAGTGAATTATAAGTGAAATAATCTGTCTGTTAACAATTGTTGGAAAAATTACTTGTGTCATGCATAAAGTAGATGTCCTAACCGACTTGCCCAAACTATAGTTTGTTAACAAGAAATGTGTGGAGTGGTTGAAAAACGAGTTTTAATGACTCCAACCTAAGTGTATGTAAACTTCTGACTTCAACTGTAGGTATGATTGGAGGGGTGTCCAACTCACAGGTGCCAACTTGAATTAGGCTGCATGCCCAATGTTTGGGTGGTCAGTAGTTACCACAGCCACAAAGTCAAAATTGGCTATATAGTAAAAATATACGAAAATAAAAATGTACTTTTTGGTCTTAATTTAAGGTTAGGGTTAGGCATAGGAAAACAAAAATGTACTTTTTGGTCTTAATTTAAGGTTAGGGTTAGGCATAAGGTTAGCAGTGATAAGGGTTAGGTTTAAATCCATATTTTAAGAACAGAAATTGCTAGTAACGACCCATTGTTTGAGGAGAGCCTTGTCACGAAACGTGGCGATGCCTTCAATTGTCTAGGCAACGCCACACACATTCACATAGAACCCCCCCCGAAATGTCCCTTCTCTGTCACGAATGTTGAATACAGTTATTTGAACTTACTCTGCCGATTGTCCGTGGTGTTGGTTCTTCAGCTGGTTGAAATTGTAGACAAAATATCCACGGGAAAGTATTATTAAACCGACTTCAAAACACATGTGTGTGGCAATCAAGATGTTAGTTCATGACCGAAGGCACATGCACAAGATGGAAATACATGCACGCGATGCATGCATAGTAACATGTGTTTATATGGTTTTGTGCATGGGCCAACTGGCACTCTAAAAATGTCGAGCAGCTGAAGGACCAACCGGTAGAGTTATTTCAAATGTAATTTTATTCAACATTCTGGCTTGTACGGAACATTTCCACGATTTTGCAGTGCTTTGTTTCAGACTGTATACCAAGAATTGGTATCAAAGTCAGATGTTTTCGGCAAAGGAGAGCCTAGGATTGTTTGCTGAAAAGAGGGATTCTAGGCCTCTCTTCTCTCATATTCCAGAAAGTTTTAGTGGATAAAGACGGAGCTATCCGTTTCTATTTGACCTTTTGGATTTCTGTTGGATTATTGACTTTATATCTTTGTCTTTTTTTAATGGTTTTTAATTGGACCTAAGACCCAAAGACTCAACCAGCGGTTCAGGTAGGACTAAGGTTTTCATTTACATCTTCAGATTGTTGGCTCTGACAGGACTATTAATTTGTTGATTTGATTAGTCTATTGATTTTCCTATCGATATACTAATATTGCACAGACCAAGTTCTCCAATCTTTTATTTCGGACAAGTTTGTGGTTTATGAAGGCTTGTTACAACTGTTTCAGTGGCACATAATATTTTGTTCAGACAGTAGCTTTGTTTTTTTACTTTGCCTTGTGTCTAGCTCTGTTTCTTGTTAATTATTTTTGTTTGGATGAAATCGATAGATTCACATGTTAAGAGAATGAAAGGAACGTGGTAGCTTTTGGAAAACACAATGGATAGAAGAAGCCTTGTAGAGATTTTGAGAGCTGGTACCGTGCACCTCGTTTGTAATCCTATCCAGTGTTTGAATGTTTAAAACCTATTATGTAGAACAGGGCCTAAGTAAGAGATTGAATTAATAAAATGTTGATTAACTGACTGATTAGCTGAAGGCTGTGGATCATTCACATGCAATAAGGAACAATGCACCCACATATAT
Source organism: Coregonus clupeaformis (assembly GCF_020615455.1). Classification (NCBI taxonomy): domain Eukaryota; kingdom Metazoa; phylum Chordata; class Actinopteri; order Salmoniformes; family Salmonidae; genus Coregonus; species Coregonus clupeaformis. Next base: position 16,451,606 of record NC_059227.1, on the reverse strand, counting down.
ATCACATAATCATTTAACTGACATTAATTATAAACTTTGTCGGAGATTGTTTTCCTAATGAACGGATTAGTGTCTATATACCCGTGATAACATAAGCCCAGTAAATTGGACGGTTTGGACCTCTTCAGGAATAATGACTTCAGCCACAAAATGGGGAGAACCATGAGATATCATCAATGTTTCAGTGCTAAGTAGCACGTAGTGAAGGGAGGACCTAAAACTGTGATACATTTTGGCAGTAATGGATGATTGTTAATCTGCTCTGTCACATTGGCTGTTAAATCGCCTTAATCTGCTGAAACGTGGAGTGAGGTGTGTGGCAGCGCTTTGCATATCAATTATATTAGCACATTCGTAATGTGTAGCTCATCCACTGTAGATCAATCTTGGGGTTTAACATAGAGCTAGAATAAGTAGAATATACATTCCAGGACAATGATCCATTATGGGGATTGGCAGCCATATTGGGTGTACTATTTAAAATGTTTGATGAATTAACAACTATCACCTTAGGAATGGATATGCAATCAATTACAGTGCCTTCAGAAAGATTCACACCCCTTGACCTTTTCCACATTTTGTTGTGTTACAGCCAGAATTTAAAATTTATTAAATTAAGATTTTTTTGTCACTGGTTTACAGACAATATCCCATAATGTCAAAGTGGAATTATGTTTTTCAGAATTTTAACAAATTAATTAAAAATGGAAAGTTGAAATGTCTTGAGTCAATAAGTATTCAACCCCTTTGTTATGGCAAGCCTAAATAAATTCAGGAGTAAACATTTGTTAAGCAAGTCACATAATAAGTTGCATGGACTCACTGTGTGCAATGATAGTGTTTAACATGATTTTTGAATGACTACCTCATCTCTGTACTCCACACATACAACTACAGTGGGGAAAAAAAGTATTTAGTCAGCCACCAATTGTGCATGTTCTCCCACTTAAAAAGATGAGAGAGGCCTGTAATTTTCATCATAGGTACACGTCAACTAAGACAGACAAATGAGAAAAAAAATCCAGAAAATCACATTGTAGGATTTTTTAATGAATTTATTTGCAAATTATGGTGGAAAATAAGTATTTGGTCAATAACAAAAGTTTCTCAATACTTTGTTATATACCCTTTGTTGGCAATGACACAGGTCAAACGTTTTCTGTAAGTCTTCACAAGGTTTTCACACACTGTTGCTGGTATTTTGGCCCATTCCTCCATGCAGATCTCCTCTAGAGCAGTGATGTTTTGGAGCTGTCGCTGGGCAACACAGACTTTCAACTCCCTCCAAAGATTTTCTATGGGGTTGAGATCTGGAGACTGGCTAGGCCACTCCAGGACCTTGAAATGCTTCTACGAAGCCACTCCTCGTTGCCCGGGCGGTGTGTTTGGGATCATTGTCATGCTGAAAGACCCAGCTACGTTTCATCTTCAATGCCCTTGCTGATGGAAGGAGGTTTTCACTCAAAATCTCACGATACATGGCCCCATTCATTCTTTCCTTTACACGGATCAGTCGTCCTGGTCCCTTTGCAGAAAAACAGCCCCAAAGCACGATGTTTCCACCCCCATGCGTCACAGTAGGTATGGTGTTCTTTGGATGCAACTCAGCATTCTTTGTCCTCCAAACACGACAAGTTGAGTTTTTACCAAAAAGTTATATTTTGGTTTCATCTGACCATATGACATTCTCCCAATCCTCTTCTGGATCATCCAAATGCACTCTAGCAAACTTCAGACGGGTCTGGACATGTAATGGCTTAAGCAGGGGGACACGTCCTGCACTGCAGGATTTGAGTCCCTGGCGGCGTAGTGTGTTACTGATGGTAGGCTTTGTTACTTTGGTCCCAGCTCTCTGCAGGTCATTCACTAGGTCCCCCCGTGTGGTTCTGGGATTTTTGCTCACCGTTCTTGTGATCATTTTGACCCCACGGGGTGAGATCTTGCGTGGAGCCCCAGATCGAGGGAGATTATCAGTGGTCTTGTATGTCTTCCATTTCCTAATAATTGCTCCCACAGTTGATTTCTTCAAACCAAGCTGCTTACCTATTGCAGATTCAGTCTTCCCAGCCTGGTGCAGGTCTACAATTTTGTTTCTGGTGTCCTTTGACAGCTCTTGGTCTTGGCCATAGTGGAGTTTGGAGTGTGACTGTTTGAGGTTGTGGACAGGTGTCTTTTATACTGATAACAAGTTCAAACAGGTGCCATTAATACAGGTAACGAGTGGAGGACAGAGGAGCCTCTTAAAGAAGAAGTTACAGGTCTGTGAGAGCCAGAAATCTTGCTTGTTTGTAGGTGACCAAATACTTAATTCCACCATAATTTGCAAATAAATTCATTAAAAATCCTACAATGTGATTTTCAGGATTTTTTTTTTCTCAATTTGTCTGTCATAGTTGACGTGTACCTATGATGAAAATTACAGGCCTCTCTCATCTTTTTAAGTGGAAGAACTTGCACAATTGGTGGCTGACTAAATACTTTTTGCCCCCACTGTATCTGTAAGGTCCCTCAGTTGAGCAGTGAATTTCAAACACAGATTCAAGCACAAAGACCAGGGAGGTTTTCCAATGCCCCGCAAAGGGCACCAATTGGTAGATGTGTAAAAAAAATATATACATATGGAATATCCCTTTGAGCATGGTGAAGTTATTAATTACACTTTGGATGGTGTATTAATACACCCAGTCACTACAAAGATAAAGGCACCCTTCCTAACTCAGTTGCCGGAGAGGAAGGAAAACGTTTCAGGGATATCCCCATGAGGCCAATCGTGACTTTACAACAGTTACAGAGTTCAATGGCTGTGATAGGAGAAAACTCAGGATGGATCAACAACATTGTAGTAACTCCACAATACTAACCTAATTGACAAAGTGAAAAGAAGGAAGCCTGTACAGAATAAAAATATTCCAAAACATGCATACTGTTTGTGACAAGGCATTAAAGTAATACTGCAAGAAATGTGGAAAAGCAATTAACTTTCTGTCCTGAATAGAAAGTGTTATGTTTGGGGGCAAATCCAATACAACACATTACTGAGTACCACTCTCCATATTTTCAAGCATAGTGGTGGCTGCATCATGTTTGTAATCGTTAAGGACTCAGGAGTTTTTCAGGATAAAAAAGAAACGGAATGGAGCTAAGCACAGGCAAAATCCTAGAGGAGAACCTGGTTCAGTCTGCTTTCCACCTTACCGAGAAAGACATACACTACCAGTCAAAAGTTTGGACACACCTTCTCATTCAAGGGTTTTTCTTTATTTTACTATTTTTTACATTGTTGAATAATAGTGAAGACATCAAAACTATGAAATAACACATATGGAATCATGTAGTAACCAAAAAAAGTGTTAAACAAATCAAAATATATTTTATATGTGAGATTCTTCAATGTAGCCACCCTTGGCCTTGATGACAGCTTTGCACACTATTGGCATTCTCTCAACCAGCTTCATGAGGTAGTCACCTGGAATGAATTTCAATTAACAGGTAGAGGGGGTATACAGAAGATAGCCCTATTTGGTAAAATACCAAGTCCATATTATAGCAAGAACAGCTCAAATAAGCAAAGAGAAACAATTGTCCATCATTACTTTAAGACATGAAGGTCAGTCAATACGGAAAACTTCAAGAACTTTGAACGTTTCTTCAAGTGTAGTCGCAAAAACCATAAAGCGGTATGATGAAACGCCATCCCATCTGGTTTGGGCTTAGTGGGACTATCATTTGTTTTTCAACAGGACAATGACCCAACACACCTCCAGGCTGTGTAAGGGCTATTTTACCAAGAAGGAGAGTGATGGAGTGCTGCATCAGATGAACTGGCCTCCACAATCCCCCGACCTCAACCCAATTGAGATGGTTTGGGATGAGTCAGATGGCAGAGTGAAGGAAAAGCAGCCAACAAGTGTTCAGCATATTTGGGAACTCCTTCAAGACTGTTGGAAAAGCAATACATTTTCAAGAAATGTGCTAAAAAGATTTAAACATGTTTTCACTTTGTCATTATGGGGAATTATGTGTAGATGGGTGAGAAAAACAACAACAATTCAATCCATCTTGAATTCAGGTTGTAATGTGGAATAAGTCAACGGGTATGAATACTTTCCGAAGGCACTGTATCTCTATGCTTATCACATCATCTCTCATAATGACATGTTCTTCATGCAACAAAAATACTATGGACCACAATATCTATTTTAGCCATTCTATTTACACTGAGTGTACAAAACATTAGGAAAACCTACTTAATATTGAGTTGCACCTCCCCTTTTTGCCCTAAGAACAGTCTCAATTCGTTGGGCATGGACTTCACCAGGTGTCGAAAGCCTTCCACAGCGATGTTGGCCCATGTTGACTCCAATGCTTTCCACAGTTGAAAAGTTGGCTGGATGTCCTTTTGATGGTGGACCATTCTTGATACACACAGGAAACTGTTGAGCGTGAAAAACCCAGCGGCGTTGCAGTTCTTGACACAGTCAAACCGGCGTGCCTGGCACCTAGTACCATACCCCGTTCAAAGGCACCTAAATCTTTTTTCTTTCTCATTCACCGTCTGAATGGCACACATACACAATCCATGTCTCAGTTGTCTCAAGGCTTATACATCCTTCTTTAACCTGTCTCCTCCTCTTCACCTACACTGATTGAAGTGGATTTAACAAGTGATATCAATAAGGGATCATAGCTTTCACCTGGATTCACCTGGTTGTCTATGTCTTTGAAAGAGCAGGTGTTCCTAATGTTTTGTACACTCAGTGTACATGGCAGCCACAACCTTGTTATCTTGTTGTTGTTTTAGACATCCAGGGTCCTATCTAGACTCTTCCTCAGGCCCAGCTATGTATCACACCAATGACAGAGGTCGGGGAAGACAGTGGCAGGAAAGCACCAATTTGTTTCTTTGCCAACTGCTCTAAAACACCACTGCCTGGAGAAGGGAAGAGAGGACAGGTGTAACAGGGGATGAGAGAGAAGAAGACAACAAAAAGGTTGCAGAGCTTTAATAGCTATCTAGGTTTAGCAAACACAGAACTTCAGGGGTTTAGAAAAGGATTTACAGGTAGATTATTTGAGGTATTTTAAAATGTTCCTTTCAGGTTTATCCTTTTTTGTTAGATTAGTGTGCTCTCTCAGTTTGCACTTTTCATAACACTTGATTATTTGGTGGATATGTTAGCTTTGTGCCCAAGGGCATTAAAGTATTTGAAAACTACTAGAAGTAGTTTCCACAGAAGTCAATGTTCTTTCGGAATGTTTGTTTGGTGAACTGTTGCCTTGAGTTAGACGTGTGTTTGTGGCAGCAGCACCTTAGAAACTCCATCCCTCATACCACAAAGCATTGAGCATCTGCCTCTTTTTACCTGTGGCTCGGTGTCTTCAAAAAATGCTTACTCATTTATCAAAGTCGTGATGTTTATGCTGTTGGGAAGATGCATTGTTATACATTAATGCATTAAAGAAGTGTACCATAGTACGAAGCTTGGCTACACCCACGAAACAGCTTCCTCCTCCCACTCAAAATACCTCAGGTCGAATATACAGTGTGTTCGCTTCAGTGTTTTATTTAATTCTGTGGTTTACTACTTTAGTTACTTCAATGTCAAATACACTGCAGTGGGGGACAGCTTGGATTTGCTGTGACTGAGGAGCTGCGGAGGCGCAGTCCGTTTTGTGAGATATTTACGTCTCGCTGTCATCATTAGTCTCCAAAATGTGATCCATATGTCGGCCTGGCTCTCTGCCATCGCTATCCCTCCCAGCAGGTGCTTTCTGATTCTGACATCCTTTTGTGTTGGGGCTGAGCAGGGAACACGCTGCCAGTTCTGGTGAGAGGTGGCAGATTGCCTCAGACCCTCCCAGTGGAACGCAGAGGAACTACTCACACAGCTCTCTCTCTACCCTGTTAATGTCTCATTGAAGGGGAGGAGGATGCTGACAGGATGGGTATCGTTGGATCATGTCTTTCTCACATCCACATCCATCACTTCCCGATCACATGCTGTAACCACATGCACCATATGTTTTTTTTTACAGCAGTAAAGCATCATAGCTCAACCACCTGAGTATGTTTGTTATACCACCTACTGGGGCCAATCATAACAAGCCTGAGTATGAGACCTGGGTTCAAATAGTATTTGAGCGTTTGATTGAGCCTGTCTGTAGTGCCAGATCGGGCGGAGTTTGCACTTTTGGGACTCTTCCATTGGTTCCATTGCACCAGGCAAGCTCAGTGGAACACAGCTAAAGTACATCAGAGAAAGCAAGTGCAATGGGATTACCCATATTGCATGACTGTATGTATGTGAGGCACTCTATTATTCAATCTATTGATTTAGCATATGCAAACTGCAGGACTCAGGGCCCTCACGGGGCTAAGCCTTGCTCCCAATGCATAATAATTGCAATTGTATATTTATTTATTGGCTCGAGCTAGGTGTGGAAATTGCCTGCTCTCTTTAGTTCCCTTGAATTTTATTATCATTATTTCAGGCTTATTTGTTTTCAGTCGTTCTATGAAAAAAATATTCCGAAGTCACCTCATGCAATTTAATGCGAGGCTTGGGTGTTTCGCGCGAACACTACACAGAGTGTTCAGCTATTAAGGCACATCTTAAAACCCCATTCTTCTCTCGGTTGCCTTACATTATTAGTGCGGTATCGCGGTATAATTTGGCTATAATTGCTTGTGAGGTTGTGGTGGGGCGGAATACTGAGTAGGACAACCTTTGAGTAAAGAGGCTGTGGCTAAGCTTATTTTACCATCCATTACAGATGATTAAGGTTGATGCTCCTTCACTGTAGCACTCTGTCATATTGTATGTTTAAAGAATTTGAGTGTTTCAATGCACTCTCCTGTGATCAGGATTCCTGAAGCGTATTCAAGCGCTTACACTTTTTTTTAAACAATTGTTGAAATAGGATCAAACGTAATCCAAATCCAATATATCGAACGTGACATGCGTTGGACGCGCAAAAAATACTCCCCTCATACTCCCCTAGGTTACATTTATGTTTAAAGCCCCTAAGCAGTCTCTCACTCAAACTCAGTCTCAACAGTAAAAACAGGGTGTCTTTTTCTCCCTTGTCATCATCAAAAGGCTATAAATGTGAGGAACGTCAAAAGTGGTGCATTCTTTATTCACAAAGCTAGGGGAAAGAATCAAAGCGAATCACGCCAATGTGAGTGATCATCAAACAGAAGCCACAGCCCTCTGACATCACATTCCTCCTGACAGTATAAGTCACTAATGCAGGGGAGGAACGAATAGTACTTGTAAGGGCCAAGCTCCTCATACGTGCAGAGAGTGACACTGTCACTGTGTGGGAGTATTCTTAAAGTCCTTCAAAGGAGAGGGGAATTTCAATCCCCTTTGGTACTTTTGTTACAGTATGGTTGGAAAGGAGAGAAGAAAAAGCGTAACATAAACATTTTAACCCACGAGGCCCAGGGTAGATGCATATTCCAGAGTCGGCAGAGCTACCACCAGACCCCTTGTTAAATAAATAGTCAAAACAGACCCAAAAAAATATATATTTAAAAGTTCCTTTCTATTGAAGTATCACATGGTATCTTTTAGTTTTATTGGTTAGCTAACATAGGGCTATTTTTTGGCCTGGTATTGATATCCCACCCTGTAAGTAGGAGGGGGAACCTGCACCCCTCAGCATAGCCACTCAAAACAGGGATGAAGGATAGGTGCTTCACATGGCAACAGCAAAGAAATATACTGTGGTTATAGTGGTTAGAAATATACTGTAGTTATTCCAGTTCTTGAAAATGCCTTATAATGATTCACATCCATCCTTCATGTCTTAAACTGGTAACAAGCTACAGTGGGGAAAAAAGTATTTAGTCAGCCACCAATTGTGCAAGTTCTCCCACTTAAAAAGATGAGAGAGGCCTGTAATTTTCGTCATAGGTACATGTCAACTATGACAGACAAAATGAGAAAACAAAATCTAGAAAATCACATTGTAGGATTCTTAATTAATTTATTTGCAAATTATGGTGGAAAATAAGTATTTGGTCAATAACAAAAGTTTCTCAATACTTTGTTATATACCCTTTGTTGGCAATGACACAGGTCAAACGTTTTCTGTAAGTCTTCAAAAGGTTTTCACACACTGTTGCTGGTATTTTGGCCCATTCCTCCATGCAGATCTCCTCTAGAGCAGTGATGTTTTGGGGCTGTCGCTGGGCAACACGGACTTTCAACTCCCTCCAAAGATTTTCTATGGGGTTGAGATCTGGAGACTGGCTAGGCCACTCCAGGACCTTGAAATGCTTCTTACGAAGCCACTCCTTCGATGCTCGGGCGGTGTGTTTGGGATCATTGTCATGCTGAAAGACCCAGCCACGTTTCATCTTCAATGCCCTTGCTGATGGAAGGAGGTTTTCACTCAAAATCTCACGATACATGGCCCCATTCATTCTTTCCTTTACACGGATCAGTCGCTGGTCCCTTTGCAGAAAAACAGCCCCAAAGCATGATGTTTCCACCCCCATGCTTCACAGTAGGTATGGTGTTCTTTAGATGCAACTCAGCATTCTTTGTCCTCCAAACACGACGAGTTGAGTTTTTACCAAAAAGTTCTATTTTGGTTTCATCTGACCATATGACATTCTCCCAATCCGCTTCTGGATCATCCAAATGCACTCTAGCAAACTTCAGACGGGCCTGGACATGTACTGTCTTAAGCAGGGGGACACGTCTGGCACTGCAGGATTTGAGTCCCTGGCGGCATAGTGTGTTACTGATGGTAGGCTTTGTTACTTTGGTCCCAGCTCTCTGCAGGTCATTCCCTAGGTCCCCCCCGTGTGGTTCTGGGATTTTTGCTCACCGTTCTTGTGATCATTTTGACCTCACGGGGTGAGATCTTGCGTGGAGCCCCAAATCGAGGGAGATTATCAATGGTCTTGTATGTCTTCCATTTCCTAATAATTGCTCCCACAGTTGATTTCTTCAAACCAAGCTGCTTACCTATTGCAGATTCAGTCTTCCCAGCCTGGTGCAGGTCTACTATTTTGTTTCTGGTGTCCTTTGACAGCTCTTTGGTCTTGGCCATAGTGGAGTTTGGAGTGTGACTGTTTGAGGTTGTGGACAGGTGTCTTTTATACTGATAACAAGTTCAAACGGGTGCCATTAATACAGGTAACAAGTGGAGGACAGAGGAGCCTCTTAAAGAAGAAGTTACAGGTCTGTGAGAGCCAGAAATCTTGCTTGTTTGTAGGTGACCAAATACTTATTTTCCACCATAATTTGCAAATAAATTCATAAAAATCCTACAATGTGATTTTCTGGATTTTTTTCTCAATTTGTCTGTCATAGTTGACGTGTACCTATGATGAAAATTACAGGCCTCTCTCATCTTTTTAAGTGGGAGAACTTGCACAATTGGTGGCTGACTAAATACTTTTTTTCCCCCACTGTATGTAATAAAACAGCCTACCTCTTAAGTGAAATTCTCCCTCAGTGAGAGTTAGAAACATATTGATATTGCCTGTGCAAAACATGGCACATTTCTCTAATGATGATTTGGTGCTCTGATCACCTCAGGCCGGTAGTGATTTTTATCCACTGGTTATGCAGGGGAGATCCACTTAATCTTTGTGTCGATATTTCCCCCCCAACTTCCTGTTTTGCTGTGCCTTGCCATTTATTTATTTCTCTCTCTCTCTCTCTCTCTCTCTCTCTCTCTCTCTCTCTCTCTCTCTCTCTCTCTCTCTCTCTCTCTCTCTTTCAGACTGTTGCATTTTCTGCTCTTGCCCCACTGGGGGAGTGGCGTCTAACTTCATTGTATTCATGTCGTATGGCATTGCTGGTATCATCACTGCCTCACGATATCTACGAAAACGACTCTCAAAAGATGGACACAACCCGAGACCCAGCACAACATAAAATAAAACAGTAATGAGGATTATGGATTTAAATACTGTAATTATTATCTCTTTAAAAATGTCTTTTAAAAGTTGTGAGTTTTGTTGTTGCCCCCGGGCCAGACGACTCCCTGTAGTTCCTATCCAAGGTAAACACACGCCACATACACTCACACACAAACACACAGTCTCCCTTCTCCCGTATGGCGTACTCAAGACCAACGTGTATTGAAGGGTGAAGGGGAGAGAGCAGTCACTTTCATGCACTGGCGCAACTGTGTAGAGTTGGAGTGAAAATAAAGTGGAGAAGAAGATACTGAGGGAGGGAGGTAGGGAGGGAGGGAGGAAGACACCAATACAGAGAAAATGAGGGAGGAAATCTCTCAAACTGATTGAGTGCCAGCCAGACACACAGGGAGAATCTAAAGCACAGGTATAATGAACCCGCCTATGTAGCAGTCCCAGGAAGCTTTCTAAAACAGAATGAATGTACTTTTTCTTTTCAATAGATTTCCGCTGAGACCGACAAATGAGGCAGACGCGTGTGGATATGTCAGACAGGTCTTCCAACCCCTTTGTGTGATTCATAATAATATTTTGGATGTTGTCTTGCGAATAACTCCAAAACAGGAGTTTTGATAAAATGTAGCGTACACTTAAAATGACACTCAACTGTCGCTCTCTCGCTCCCCAGGGCGACACCTGCTCTGTACGATAATGAAATGGAAAATAATATTTCACTCAGGTTTAGAGATTCCTGTTTAACGACGACAAGACACCACTGCATGTTGACTTCCATAGCAACCGGTTTCCGGTGAGGAATGATAGAAAGAAAAAAGTAAAAGTTGGGGAACTGCATCAGTCTCTAGCGAGTGAGTCAGTGTGTATGTGTCATACAATTCATGTGTACCCATGGGAACTGCATCTCCAAACATGATATTTAAAGACCAATGCCAATCTAGCTACACTCTTAGAAAAGGGGGTTATTTGCAGAGGGATAGGGTTCTACCCTTTTTGGAAGACGAGGGTTCTTTGTAAGGCAAAGGGTTCTACCTAGAACATTTTTCATTTTAAGAACCGTTGATGATTCTTTGAAAGGCAAGAAGGATTCTACATAGAACCCTTCTGAATCTGAATAAACTTTTTTTGGTATTTTGTTAATATTTTACCCTCATACTACCAACATATTTGACATACAGTGCATTCAGAAAGTATTCAGACCCCTTGACTTTTTCCACATTTTAATTGACTACAGTTAATGTTTTCCTCATCAATCTACACACAATACCCTAAAATTACAAAATGAAAACAGGTTTTTAGACAATTTTGCAAATGTATTAAGAATTAAAAACAGAAATACCTTATTTACATACGTTTTCAGACCCTTTTCTACGAGACTCAGGTGCATCCTGTTTCCATTGATCATCCTTGAGATGTTTCTACAACTTAATTGGAGTCCACCTTTGGTACAATTGATTGGACATGATTAGGAAAGGCACACACCTGTCTATATAAGGAACCACAGTTGACAGTGCATGTCAGCGCAAAAACCAAGCCATAAGGTCGAAGGAATTGTCCATAGAGCTCTAAGACAGGATTGTGTCGAGGCACATTTTTATTTTTTTATTTAACCTTTATTTAACCAGGTAAGCCAGTTGAGAACAAGTTCTCATTTACAACTGCGACCTGGCCAAGATAAAGCAAAGCAGTGCGATAAAAACAACAACACAGAGTTACATATGGGGTAAAAAAAACATAAAGTCAAAAATACAACAGAAAATATATATACATATCTTGGGAAGCGTACCAAAACATTTTTGCAGCATCAAAGGTCCCCAAGAACACAGTGGCCTCCATAATTCTTAAATGGAAGAAGTTTGGAACCACCAAGACTCTTCCTAGAGCTGGCTGCCTGGCCAAACTGAGCAATCGGAGGGAGAAGGGCCTTGGTCAGGGAGGTGACCAAGAACCCGATGGTCACTCTGACAGAGCTCTAGAGTTCCTCTGTGGAGATGGGAGAACCTTCCAGAAGGACAACCATCTCTGCAGCACTCCACCAATCAGGCCTTTATGGGAGAGTGGCCAGACGGAAGCCACTCCTCAGTAAAAGGCACATGACAGCCTGCTTAGAGTTTGCCAAAAAGCACCTAAAGACTCTCAGCTCATGAGAAACACGATTCTCTGGTCTGATGAAACCAAGATTGAACTCTTCGGCCTGAATGCCAAGCGTCACATCTGGAGGAAACCTGGAACCATCCCTACGGTGAAGCATGGTGGTGGCAGCATCATGCAGTGGGGATGTTTTTCAGCGGTAGGGACTGGGAGACTAGTCAGCATCGAGGGAAAGATGAACGGAGCAAAGTACAGAGAGATCCTTGATGAAAACCTGCTCCAGAGCGCTCAGGACCTCAGACTGGGGCGAACGTACACCTTCCAACAGGACAACGACCCTAAGCACACAGCCAAGACAATGCAGTAGAGGCTTTGGGACAAGTCTCTGAATGTCCTTGAGTGGCCAGACTTGAACTCGATCGAACTTCTCTGGAGAGACCCGAAAATAGCTGTGCAGCGACGCTCCCCATCCAACCTGACAGAGCTTGAGAGGATCTGCAGAGAAGAATGGGAGAAACTCTTCAAATACAGGTGTGCCACATTTGTATCGTCATACCCAAGAAGACTCAAGGCTGTAATCGCTGTCAAAGGTGCTTCAACAAAGGACTGAGTAAAGGGTCTGAATACTTATGTAAATGTAATATTTCCTTCTTTTTTTTATACATTTGCAGAAATGATAAAAAAACTGTTTTTACTTTGTCATTATAATAATAATAATAATAATAATAATAATAATAATAATAATAATAATAATAATAATAAATAATAATATGGGGTATTGGGTGTAGATTTCTGAGTGAACAAAATCAATTTAAACCATTTAAGAATAAGGCTGTAATTTAACAAAATGTGGAAAAAGTCAAGGGGTCTGAATACTTTCCAAATGCACTGCACATGGATTTCCAAGAAGCAACAATCATAGCAAAATATAAATGTAATTCTTATCAAAACATCATTAGATAAGTACATAATGTTACCTGAAATAAAAAATAACCAAAAAAGATAGTTATTTTAGCAAAATGATTTTGTGTATAATGTGAAACGAAAATATAATTTTTTCCCTTAAACAATGTGCAGCTTTTTTCCAAAGTACAATCCACAGAAGTAATAAAAAGCTACTAAGCTTATATGTAAGGTAATTTAGATTTTGTACACGGTCATACCTAGTTATAACCAGTTATAACCATAGGCGAGTACATAATCTGCAGGTGATCTGTCTATCTGGTCAAAATCACTGATACAGGTCCCCCTCCATCCTTTGGTGGTATGGATAACTTGTTATTATGTCTCCAAAGAAACCTGGATTCAAGTAAATACTTTTTTAGATTTTCCCCACAATAACTACTTTTCTCTGAAAACACACCAATAAAGCTCTGTGTGTCGATGTACAGTGAATCTGAGTTCTGTATTGCAGTTCTATCAAGTATTTATACCATTGGCAGACTTTGTATTCCATTGGCGGATTTTTCAATGCACAAATATATGGTGATTTTGGTTTTGTACACAGTCATACGACATGTGGTATAGAAAAGTACAATCTTAGGTGAGTACATGGGGAGCTATATGTCTGCAGGTGATCTGTCCATCTGGTTAATATGATACAGGTCCCCCTCCACCCTCTGGTGGTATGGATAACTTGTTATTATCTCCAGAGGAACCTAGATTCAAAGAAAGGTCCTATCTATCAAATTACTATAGTCGGAATTAGGTGTTTTTGGCTGGGACTTGAATTTGAAAAAAGTCCATACTGATACAGAAACCCTAAACAATGATTTATATTTCTTAAGAACATGTTTATTGGCAAAGTCATGAAAAACTGGAAGACTTGAATGAACCACCTTTGGGATATGATTTAAAAAAATATGCCTCTGGGGTCAAAATGACCCCAGTCGGTAGTATGAGAGTTATATAGTGCCTGAGCACTAGAGTTTACCTCAGCGTTTAAAAAACTTTAACATCAAGAGGTTGAGTAAAGATAGAGATTTGTATGTATCTGGTATTCCCTTCATCATTTTACATATACAGTACTGACATAGTTATCTTTGCCATGATTTCTGTCTTTAAAATGAGTATTTTCTGTGATTTTATTGAGCAGAGAGTCTGAGAATAAAAGGGAATCGGAGTGAACAAGGAGCGTATTGTATGAAACAAAGCAAATTGGCCAGTGCTACCTAGTGTTTTTTAGTGACTCAGTGGTGTTAAAGAACCCCAGTGTTGAGTGTGATTGTGTAATTTTTACTATGAATAGAGTAAAACACTCAAAACCATGCCCATCATTATCATATTTCCCAGCATCCTCTATTGCAGGTTGAGTTTCAGAATTCCTTGTTTCAATATCTGTGTTTATGCATGTACATTGATTGATTTATTAATCTTATGCTGCACAAAGATATATAACATATATTTTTACAAACTAATTCAATCTGTTAGTAGTTGGATTTATTGCACCTGTTACTGAGATGATTGTTCCAGTTTAGATGATTTAGGTAGTCTCAGTAATCAATCATTCCTACCCTGGCAGTCATTCTGAATGGTGGTTGCGGCTGATTCAAAGTTCCAATTGTTGGATACCCTCACTTTGGCTGGATTCCAATAGGAATTACACATCATTTTGCAAGCCAGTGACTTGTGACTTGAAGGACTGATGTGACCTGTAAAACCAGAAGTTTCAGACCACTGTGTTAGGGTATAACTAGGCCCTCAAAGAAAGGCCTTATGATATCATGAAAATGATCGGAGAGGTTGAGGGTAGAGGAAGTTCAGGAGTAAAAACAAACAAAATATAATTATTGTAAAATTGACTGTGTCCATAAAATGTATATAGTATGTATAAACTAGAAGTAGAGGCATTGTTGTTCACTAGTTTACTCCAATTAAGGAAGGGGTGGTGGGGTTGGAAAGTAATAAAGGGAAATATATATTAAAAAAGGAAATGTATATGTGTATGTATTTGTGTGTATATATATGTATATGTATATATATATGTGTATATGTGTATATATATACAGTGAGTGAAAAAAGTATTTGATCCCCTGCTGATCTGCCCACTGACAAAGAAATTATCAGTCTATAATTTTAATGGTAGGTTTATTTGAACAGTGGGAGTGTCACGATCGTTCCATGAAGACTCGGACCAAGGCGCAGTGTGATAAGCGTACATTTTATTTACTGTACTGCACACAAAACAAAACAACAAACCAAAAGATACGTGAAGTCCTAGGTTATACACACCAAACCAAACGGAACAAGATCCCACAATAAACTAGTGAAAACAGGCTGCCTAAGTATGGTCCCCAATCAGAGACAACGAGCTACAGCTGCCTCTGATTGGGAACCACCCTGGCCAACATAGATCAAAACGAACTAGAACCAAAAACATAGAAAACACAACATAGAAAATCCACACCCTGGCTCAACATTAAAGAGTCCCCAGAGCCAGGGCGTGACAGTACCCCCCCCCCCCCAAAGGCGCGGACTGCGACCGCGCCACACCAACACAACGGGGTAGGGGCCGGGTGGGCATTCCGCCTCGGAAGCGGATCCGGCTCCGGGCGTGACCACCACTCTCTCTCTACCCCCCCGTAGTGCCCCTGGTTTGGTCTGGCCCTGCTGGACTGGACACCGGTGGAGCGGATTGCTCTGGCTCCGGTGTGGAGCAGCTGACCGGTGCCGGACCAGGCACGGACCGTGCCGGACTGACGACGCGCACCACTGGCTTGGTGCGGGGAGCAGGAACGGGCCGGACCGGACTGACGACGCGCACCACAGGCTTGGTGCGGGGAGCAGGAACGGGCCGGACCGGGCTGGCGACGCGCACCACAGGCTTGGTGCGGGGAGCAGGAACGGGCCGGACCGGGCTGACGACGCGCACCACTGGCATGGTGCGGGGGAGCAGGAACGGGCCGGACCGGGCTGGCGACGCGCACCACAGGCTTGGTGCGGGGGTGCAGGAACGGGCCGGACCGGGCTGGCGACGCCGCACCACAGGCTTGGTGCGGGGAGCAGGAACGGGCGGACCGGGCTGGCGACGCGCGCACCACAGGCTTGGTGCGGGGAGCAGGAACGGGCCGGACCGGGCTGGCGACGCCGCACCACTGGCTTGGTGCGGGAGAGCAGGAACGGGCCGGACCCGGGCTGGCGACGCGCACCACAGGCTTGGTGCGGGGAGCAGGAACGGGCCGGACCGGGCTGGCGACGCCGCACCACAGGCTTGGTGCGGGGTGCAGGAACGGGCCGGACCGGGGCTGGCGACGCGCACCACAGGCTTGGTGCGGGGAGCAGGAACGGGCCGGACCGGGCTGGCGACGCGCACCACAGGCTTGGTGCGGGGGAGCAGGAACGGGCCGGACCGGGCTGGCGACGCGCACCACTGGCTTGGTGCGGGAGAGCAGAACGGGCCGGACCGGGCTGGCGACGCGCACCACAGGCTTGGTGCGGGGAGCAGGAACGGGCCGGACCGGGCTGGCGACGCGCACCACAGGCTTGGTGCGGGGAGCAGGAACGGGCCGGACCGGGCTGGCGACGCGCACCACAGGCTTGGTGCGGGGAGCAGGAACGGGCCGGACCGGGCTGGCGACGCGCACCACAGGCTTGGTGCGGGGAGCAGGATCGGGCCGGACCGGGCTGGCGACGCGCACCACAGGCTTGGTGCGAGGGACAGGAACAGGCCGGACCGGGCTGGCGACGCGCACCACAGGCTTGGCGCCGTTTCTCCTCTCCTGCCTGGGCATTCACTTTTGCCCATGGCCCTCTGCCCACGAATATGTCCTCCCAAGACCACCATTCGCCCACCTGGGAAATCGCCAACTTCTCCTCCTGGGCACGCTGCTTGGTCCTCTGGTGGTGGGATCTTCTGTCACGATCGTTATGAGAAGCGGACCAAGGCGCAGCGTGATAAGCGTACATTTTATTTACCGTACTGCACACGAAACAAAACAACAAACCAAACGATACGTGAAGTCCTAGGTTATACACACCAAACCAAACGGAACAAGATCCCACAATAAACTAGTGAAAACAGGCTGCCTAAGTATGGTCCCCAATCAGAGACAACGAGCTACAGCTGCCTCTGATTGGGAACCACCCTGGCCAACATAGATCAAAACGAACTAGAACCAAAAACATAGAAAACACAACATAGAAAATCCACACCCTGGCTCAACATTAAAGAGTCCCCAGAGCCAGGGCGTGACAGGGAGACAGAATAACAACAACAAAATCCAGAAAAACGCATGTCAAAAATGTTATAAATTGATTTGCATTTTAATGAAGGAAATAAGTATTTGACCCCCTCTCAATCAGAAAGATTTCTGGCTCCCAGGTGACTTTTATACAGGTAATGAGCTGAGATTAGAGCACACTCTTAAAGGGAGTGCTCCTAATCTCAGTTTGTTACCTGTATAAAGGACACCTGTCCACAGAAGCAATCAATCAATCAGATCCCAAACTCTCCACCATTGCCAAGAGCAAAGAGCTCTCCAAGGATGTTAGGGACAAGATTGTAGACCTACACAAGGCTGGAATGGGCTACAAGACCATCACCAAGCAGCTTGGTGAGAAGGTGACAACAGTTGGTGCGATTATTCGCAAATGGAAGAAACACAAAAGACCTGTCAATCTCCCTCAGCCTGGGGCTCCATGCAAGATCTCACCTCGTGGAGTTGCAATGATCATGAGAACGGTGAGGAATCAGCCCAGAACTACACGGGAGGATCTTGTCAATGATCTCAAGGCAGCTGGGACCATAGTCACCAAGAAAACAATTGGTAACACACTACGCCGTGAAGGACTGAAATCCTGCAGCGCCCGCAAGGTCCCCCTGCTCAAGAAAGCACATATACAGGCCCGTCTGAAGTTTGCCAATGAACATCTGAATGATTCAGAGGAGAACTGGGGAAAGTGTTGTGGTCAGATGAGACCAAAATCGAGGTCTTTGGCATCAACTCAACTCGCCGTGTTTGGAGGAGGAGGAATGCTGCCTATAACCCCAAGAACACCATCCCCACCGTCAAACATGGAGGTGGAAACATTATGCTTTGGGGGTGTTTTTCTGCTAAGGGGACACGACAACTTCACCGCATCAAAGAGACGATGGACGGGGCCATGTACCATCAAATCTTGGGTGAGAACCTCCTTCCCTCAGCCAGGGCTTTGAAAATGGGTAGTGGATGGGTATTCCAGCATGACAATGACCCAAAACACATGGCCAAGGCAACAAAGGAGTGGCTCAAGAAGAAGCACATTAAGGTCGTGGAGTGGCCAAGCCAGTCTCCAGACCTTGATCCCATAGAAAATCTGTAGAGGGAGCTGAAGGTTCGAGTTGCCAAACGTCATGCTCGAAACCTTAATGACTTGGAGAAGATCTGCAAAGAGGAGTGGGAGATGTGTGCAAACCTGGTGGCCAACTACAAGAAACGTCTGACCTCTGATTGCCAACAAGGGTTTTGCCACCAAGTACTAAGTCATGTTTTGAAGAGGGGTCAAATACTTATTTCCCTCATTAAAATGCAAATCAATTCATAACATTTTTGACATGCGCTTTTCTGCATTTTTTTGTTGTTATTCTGTCTCTCACTGTTCAAATAAACGTACCATTAAAATTATAGACTGATCATGTCTTTGTCAGTGGGCAAACGTACAAAATCAGCAGAGGATCAAATACTTTTTTCCCTCACTGTATATACAGTTGAAGTTGGAAGTTTACATACACTTAGGTTGGAGTCATTAAAACTAGTTTTTCAACCACTCCACAAATTTCTTGTTAACAAACTATAATTTTGGCAAGTCGGTTAGGACATCTACTTTGTCCATGCCACAAGTAATTTTTCCAACAATTGTTTACAGACAGATTATTTCACTTATAATTCACTGTATCACAATTCCAATGGGTCAGAAGTTTACATACACTAAGTTGACTGTGCCTTTAAACAGCTTGGAAAATTCCAGAAAATGATGTCATGGCTTTAGAAGCTTCTGATAGGCTAATTGACATGATTTGAGTCAATCGGAGGTGTACCTGTGGATGTATTTCAAGGCCTAACTTCAAACTCAGTGCCTCTTTGCTTGACATCATGGGAAAATCAAAAGAAATCAGCCAAGACCTCAGAAAAAAATGTGTAGACCTCCACAAGTCTGGTTCATCCTTGGGAGCAGTTTTCCAAATGCCTGAAGGTACCACGTTCATCTGTACAAACAATAGTACGCAAGTATAAACACCATGAGACCACGCAGCCGTCATACCGCTCAGGAAAGAGACGCGTTCTGTCTCCTAGAGATGAACGTACTTTGGTGCGAAAAGTGCAAATCAATCCCAGAACAACAGCAAAGGACCTTGTGAAGATGCTGGAGGAAACAGGTACAAAAGTATCTATATCCACAGTAAAATGAGTCCTATATCGACATAACCTGAAAGGCCACTCAGCAAGGACGAAGCCATTGCTCCAAAACCGCCATAAAAAAAGCCAGACTACGGTTTGCAACTGCACATGGGGACAAAGATCGTACTTTTTGGAGAAATGTCCTCTGGTCTGATTAAACAAAAATAGAACTGTTTGGCCATAATGACCATCGCTACATATATATATATATATATATTTGCGAGAGAAAAAAACATATGGGGGATTGGAAGTGATGCAGACAATTACATCGATGGAAGTTACAATCTATCTGCAATATTAAAGCTGATCTACCCCCCCCACCCAAAAAAAAGAAAAAGGCCTTTTGATATACAGTCTGATATATTGTCATAGAAAGTAACATTTTTTAAATAACAAAATAAATGGGTTCTTGGCAGAACCATTCATAGAGGGTTTTAGGAAGAACCTTCAGAAATTGAAAGGGTTATTAGTAGAACCATTTATAGAGGGTTCTATGAAGAACCCTTCATAGAGGTCAAGCCAAAGAACCCTATATGGTTAAACTTAGCACCTTTTTTTCTAAGAGTGTAAACACAATTTACAAATCGATACTCTATATACACTATTCAACAAAAGACATCCATATCAGTCCATCTTATTCCCCTAAGAGGCAGTTATGTAACATTGAAGCCAAACAAAACAACAGAACCGTGTTAGCAAACACAAAATGGCAGCTCAGTGGCAGCTTTCCCCATTGAAAAGAACATACCTCCCCTGCCACTGTACTACACAAACAGATGGTTATCAAAGGGACCTCCAAAGCAAAGCAATCCCCACACAGACAGATGCCATCTACCATCCACAGCCAGGGAGATCCAGCCAGGCTGTCTGGTCTCAATCCCCCCTAGAGGGAACCTAACTGGGGGAAGGATCACAGAGGAGTCTTTAACCCCCCTTCCCTCTTCCTCACCAGACAAGAGTGCCTGTCAGCTGATCGTTTGATGTCTGCGCCTGATAGGCTGGTCAGTGTGTAGTCGGTTAAAAGCCAAAGTGATCAATCAACCACCTGCTAACAGCCTCTCCAGAATGAGGACGGATCCCTCGACGAGCCAGAGAGAGAACCTCCTCTCCTCCTCCCCTCCTCTTTTCCTCCTCTACTCCTCTCCCCCACAGTACATTGTACTGATCTATACCTGACCTCCCACACAACACACAATCTGATCTAAGGCTAAGTGTGATTGACCGGGGTTCAAACCCAGGTCTCCTGTGCACCTCAAGATTTGGTTAGCCCCCCGAGCTAAAGGCCATTAGCCTGAGCCAATGTGAGTATTCAGGTCTAATGTAATTGGTATCTCCCTTTCATCACACGAATAGAAAGGGAGATGCCGATTTTAAGATGAACAAGTTTTTCACAGCTCACTATTACACTATCCCAAAATGTTCACCATTCATTCTCAACAGTATCTCAACAGTCTTCACACTCATCCCAATGTGATATGGATTAGGAAGGGAGCTAGTTTAATGAACCGATTAAAAGCCAAAGTGTAATTGAGAATGAAGAATTAATCAAAAGAGTGTTGGCTGTCAGGCCCTGACAAAACGGGACTAAAACACTCTTGAAGTTGTCAGCTCTCGTTTTAGCCGCTGTATTATTAAGACAGCTCATCATTTTCTTGGAAGGAGAGACAGAAGAAAGACGCTGCGGTGAGCTAGTTCATTTTGGATCTTTGTAATGGCCTTTGACAGAAACAGGCCTTTATTTAACTGCCTCCCACATAGACACGCAATTTAGTTTTTGCCAACTATAGGGTGCGGCACTCATAAATGATTCCCTGCTCCTTAGTGTCTCTCTCTCTCTCTCTCTCTCTCTCTCTCTCTCTCTCTCTCTCTCTCTCTCTCTCTCTCTCTCTCTCTCTCTCTGAGGCATACACACAATTACCAACCCATGCCTTTGAATACAAATACCAAAGCCTGCTGTTTCATGTTATTCATCAATGACACGATTCGAACTGGTCTCTCAAATCAGTAGACAACCAACTCTCTAGTCTCAAAAAACTGCAGGTCTGCTTTAGAAGGATAGACAGACAAGGTGAAGGTAAAACAAAAGCAACCACAACAACAGCAAGAGAAGAAGAAGACAACAAGAGGAAGTAGGAACAGCTGGAGACAACCAATTACTGTGACACTGAGATGCTTGACACAAATCCGCAATGACACGTTGTGTTGCTTGTTAGCGAACGAACGCATCATCACGACAGACGTGCGCTAACTAGAGACTAGTGTATATATATATTTTTTTTAAGAACGGAATTCCGAACTCCTTACATGTTTTTTGGGGGCTGAGTAGGAGCAGAAGCAAGGTGGCAGAAATGCATAGGGCTCATGCACGGATCCAACCCGGATCCCTCTGCTGCAGGGGGAAGCATATGTTTCCGGATGCGAAAGTATTACCCACTTGACCAGACTCTGGCCCGAGTCTAGCATTTCTAATGGGAAAACAAGGAGCTGTCAATCTAAACCAGATACACTTGTATTGTTATTTACTATAGTTTGTGGAACTTTGTTAATTGAGCATTATCGGGGCTGTTGTGATGTGTGTGTGTGCGTGTGTGTGCGTGTGAAGCAGTAAGTGTGTGTGTGTGTCTCTGTGTGCATGTGCGTCCATCTGTGTGTGTCTGCATGTGTGTGTGGTTATGACTGTTAATTGGTGCCGTGTGCCTGTGTTGTTTTGTATGTCTCTCCAAATCCTAGGCATTCTCTCAACCAGCTTCACCTGGAATGCTTTTCCAACAGTCTTGAAGGAGTTCCCACATATGCTTAGCACTTATTGGCTGCTTTTCCTTCACTCTGCCGTCCGACTCATCCCAAACCATCTCAATTGGGTTGAGGTCGGAGGATTGTGGATGCCAGGTCATCTGATGCAGCACTCCATCACTCTCCTTCTTGGTAAAATAGCACTTACACAGCCTGGAGGTGTATTGGGTCATTATCCAGTTGAAAAACAAATGATAGTCCCACTAAGCCCAAAACAGATGGGATGGCGTATCGCTGCAGAATGCTGTGGTAGCCATGCTGGTTAAGTGTGCATTGTAAATAAATGTTTCACCAGCAAAGCACCCCCGCACCATCACACCTCCTCCTCCATCCTTTACGGTGGGAACTACACATGAGGAGATCATCCATTCACCCACACCGCGTCTCACAAAGACACGGCGGTTGGATCCAAAAATCTCAAATTTGGACTCCAGACCAAAGGACACATTTCCACTGGTCTAATGTCCATTGCTCGTGTTTCTTGGCCGAAGCAGGTCTCTTCTTCTTATTGGTGTCCTTTAGTATTGTTTTTTTTGCAGCAATTCGACCATGAAGGCCTGATTCACGCAGTCCCCTCTGAACAGTTGATGTTGAGATGTGTCTGTTACTTAAACTCTGTGAAGCATTTATTTGGTCTGCAATCTCTGAGACTGGTAACTCTAATGAACTTATCTTCTGCAGTAGAGGTAACTCTGGGTCTTCCATTCCTGTGGTGGTCCTCATGAGAGCCAGGTTCATCATAGCGCTTGATGGTTTTTGCGACTGCACTTGAAGTAACGTTCAAAGTTCTTGAAATGTTCCGTATTGACGGACCTTCATGTCTTAAAGTAATGAAGGACTGTCGTTTCTCTTTGCTTATTTGAGCAGTTCTTTCCATAATATGGACTTGGTCTTTTACCAAATAGGGCTATTTTCTGGGGGGGGCGGGTGTATGTTTGTATGAAAGACAGTGATTGTGTGTGAGAGAGAGAGAACGCGAGAAAGAGAAAATGTAATAACAAAGATCCGACTGACCCAGAGCCTGTAAACAACGACTCCCCCCTCAGTTTAGAGCAAGGATCTAGATCTACCGCTGTAACAGTCAACATACGGTACGTTATCCGTCCTTCTCATCCTCATGTTAAATATCCCCCCGCCATCCACTCTCTGTTATAGATTATTGAAATGACGGATCCCTCATCTCAGGAATTAGAGTGGTAGACATATGGGCATTGGATAACACATTCTAGCTGAGCGTATCTCTATGATATACTGACACCTTGTGTGTCATAATGCACTATTACTTCATTCTGAGCTAGGTAGTGGTTACGTCCCAAATGGTACCCTATTTCCTACATAGTGCACTACTATTGACCCAAGCACTATGGACCCTGGTCAAAAGTAGTAGACTAAATAGGGAATAAGGTGCTATTTGGGACACAGGCCAGTGAGAGCAGTGAGAGCTGCATCTGTGTCACCCAGCAAGATTAAAGTCATAAAACCTTGCAGGGAAATTACGTGACACTTCAGCCAGGCAGTAAAACCTCTTGGTCTCGGATGCTACTCTCTTTCGCACTGTACTGTAAATCCACCCCTAGCAGCAAGAGGTTACAGTCAAGTAGATATTTGCATGGAGTTGAAACATGCTAATGTGAGGTCAGGGGACTGGAGAGTGGTGTGTGTGTGTGTGCGACTGTATCTGTATCTGTGTGTGTGCACTTGTGTGTGTGTGAATGCACGTGTGTGTGTGAAAGACTGTGTAATACACAGTGAGTATCTGTGTGTGTGCCCCATCCATCAAGGGGAAACAGAAGGGACAATGAATGACATTGAAAAGCGGCAGCAGACGTATTCTATAGTATATCATATCTGTCCTCCTCTCTCTCTTTCTCTTTCTCTCCCTATCTCTCTCTCACTCCCTCTCTCTCTATCTATATCTGCCTGGGACACAGAGGCCGATCACTGATAGCAGATGTCTCTAATTGCTGAGGGGAAGCTCCGGCCATGTCTCTGTCTCCTCTCCCTCTATCCTTCTCCTTCTGGCCCTGCTAGAAGCTAACAACCCCAGAGCCCCAATCACAGCATCTGTCCATAACAGGCCTTATCTTCCACCTTCAGCATGCCTCTGCAGCCAGCCCCACACTACTAGGGAGGTACAGGGAGAGGGGACATGGAGGGTGAAGAGTGGGAGGAAGATGTGGGGGTGGAGACGGGGAGATGGAGAGAAAGTGGGAGATATGGAGGGAGTGACATTGAATGGAAGAGCGGGGTGGAGGGGGAGATGGAGGGAGATACATGGAGTGGAAGAGAGGGGTGGAGGGAGAGACATGGAGTGGAAGAGGGGGGTGGAGGGGGAGATGGAGGGAGAGACATGGAGTGGAAGAGGAGGGGGAGGGGGAAGGGGTGAGAAAGTGAGGTTGAAGGGGGGTAAAAATGAGGCAGACGGGCTGGGAAAGGAAGAAGGAAAGATGGAGTTAGGGATTAGGGGAGATGGGGAGGGACGGGGAGGAAGACGGAGGGGCTGGATAGAGGGGGAGAGGGGCAGAGTAGCTGGGAGAGAGGGTTGAGGGATGGGATAATGAAGGAGATAAGTAAGAGTGAGGAGAGTGGGATGAGAGGAAGTGGGAGGAAGGAAGGTGAGGAACATGATAGAGGTGGAGAAGGAGAGTGGGATGTGGGCAGAGAGCGAGAGCACGGTAAGGAGGAGTGACGGAAAGATACAGATGGAAAGAGAGAGATGGATAAGGAGGTACTGAGAAGGAGAAATAGCTAGAGAGAGAGACATTGTCACAGACAGAGAGACAGCCAGTGAGGTAACGAGAGAGAGATGGAGATAGAAAGATGGAGCAAGGGAACTTAGGAGTCTATCTCCTGCGCACTGCCCCCGCTGTCTGAGCACTTCTTTAAAATCAATTGAAGAAATTACCATGCAGCCAGAGTTCCAGCATTAGGATTTAATAATTTCATCTTCCTCCAGTGACTTTATCCTCTGGCCTCTCAGTTAATCTCTGCAGCACAGCCCCAGTGAATAATTAACCACGGCAGTGAGCAGGAAGACGATGAGCAGCACACACACACACACACACACACACACACACACACACACACACACACACACACGCACGCACACAGAAGCAGGCATTGACGCACACACACATTCAGGAATACACATACACTATCTTTGATGAACACACACACACATACGTTTAAGAACACAGACACACACTCTACAGTGTATCATTGATGCGCACACACACGTATTCAGGGGGACACACACTATCGTTCACACACAAACACACATCATGGCAGGCACAAACACACACAAGCTATCAGTGTACACATACACTCCTATCGCCCGGCACGGCACACTGTCTCTCTCCGTTTCCTCTCTTTCTCTCTTCTATCTAATTCCCCCCTGGCGCTATAGTAGAGATCACAGAGGGAGTAAAGGCAGGGAGGGGAAAGGAGGAGCCGAGGCCTCGTCCTTCACAGCTTCAGATCCCTGCATGACAACAGGGAAAAAATATTTGGATCATTGTCATGCTGAAAGACCCAGCCACGTTTCATCTTCAATGCCCTTGCTGATGGAAGGAGGTTTTCACTCAAAATCTCACGATACATGGCCCCATTCATTCTTTCCTTTACACGGATCAGTCGTCCTGGTCCCTTTGCAGAAAAAACAGCCCCAAAGCATGATGTTTCCACCCCCATGCTTCACAGTAGGTATGGTGTTCTTTGGATGCAACTCAGCATTCTTTGTCCTCCAAACACGACGAGTTGAGTTTTTACCAAAAAGTTCTATTTTGGTTTCATCTGACCATATGACATTCTCCCAATCCTCTTCTGGATCATCCAAATGCACTCTAGCAAACTTCAGACGGGCCTGGACATGTACTGGCTTAAGCAGGGGGGGGACACGTCTCGCACTGCAGATTTGAGTCCCTGGCGGCGTAGTGTGTTACTGATGGTCGGCTTTGTTACTTGGGTCCCAGCTCTCTGCAGGTCATTCACTAGGTCCCCCGTGTGGTTCTGGGATTTTTGCTCACCGTTCTTGTGATCATTTTGACCCCACGGGGTGAGATCTTGCGTGGAGCCCCAGATCGAGGGAGATTATCAGTGGTCTTGTATGTCTTCCATTTCCTAATAATTGCTCCCACAGTTGATTTCTTCAAACCAAGCTGCTTACCCATTGCAGATTCAGTCTTCCCAGCCTGGTGCAGGTCTACAATTTTGTTTCTGGTGTCCCTTTGACAGCTCTTTTGGTCTTGGCCATAGTGGAGTTTGGGAGTGTGACTGTTTGAGGTTGTGGACAGGTGTCTTTTATACTGATAACAAGTTCAAACAGGTACCATTAATACAGGTAACAGTGGAGGACAGAGGAGCCTCTTAAAGAAGAAGTTACAGGTCTGTGAGAGCCAGAAATCTTGCTTGTTTGTAGGTGACCAAATACTTATTTTCCACCATAATTTGCAAATAAATTCATTAAAAATCCTACAATGTGATTTTCTGGATTTTTTTTTTTTTTAATTTGTCTGTCATAGTTGACGTGTACCTATGATGAAAATTACACCCCTCATCTTTATGAGAAACCTACATTAGGAATGCTAGCAGCTGGCTTGGCCTGTCTGGGTCTGGCCTGTGCGAGGAGGGGGGAGGGAGGAAGAGGGAGAGACATGCTGGGTGAGGAGATGGGATTCACCTTAATCTCTCTTGTTGTCGCTCTCTCTCCTCTCTACTCGTCCTCTCTGGCCCAACTGACCCCGCAACTTGTACAGACGTGTAAGCTGGAGCATTGATACGTTGCCAGAAGCAACCCGTCTGTCTAGAGAGACTAATCATGCTGGGTCTGGGTCTGACTGAGAGAGCTGACCTGGTCTGTGTTGTTACAACCAAGGGCTTAGCATGAAGTTCAACTGTATCTCAAGGCAATAAATGCTGCAGACTCCAGTGGCTGTCTCTGGATTGCTCCTGCAATTCAAACCACTTTCAGAGTCAATGCTGACACTCCAGTGGCTGTCTAGCTTCGGCAATCCACACTCAGAGGCTTTTTGGAATAATCTTATATGGCCATTACGCTCTACTGTTTGGCTAATATGACATCCTACTGTCTAAAGTCCCATTCACACCGAACATCTACTACTAAATTACTAGGTATATCCCCTGGTATACAAAAACCCTCTACATACTACAGGGTGACACTATTTTTTCAAGGTCCTTCCAGCCGGATAGGAACCAGCGACCTAACTACACATGGTGTAAATGAGACTTAAGATGTGTCGCTCGGATTCTGCATGTTAGTGTTTCACTACTGAAATAGTCCCACATTAGATATCCAACCTCCTTCCAAACCTATTGATTAATACCAATAATACTAATGTCAGGCCTTTGGAGAACACGTGTAATAACCACCGGACTCCATCTGTTTTGCAGCCTTTAAACTGTTGAGCATTTACAAATCAGATCCAGTGTGTAGAAGTTATAAATTATGCACATTAGCCCAAGTGTTGACTAATTGTGACCATTAGAATCTTGACACTGCTGGTTAATTTGTTTCCCTGTATATTTATAGTGATAATTTGTTCCTGGGGAAGGCTAGCTCCCAATGAAACATGAGGAGATTATTAGAGGAAGTGAGTTTGATGAAGTTGGAGAGGGAGCTAGGTTGGGGTATAGTTGTATGTGTGTGTGTGTGTGTCACACAGAGCACACATTCCAACACTTCATCCTTACATACAGCAGCTTTGTTACCCGGAGAGGGACAGCTAGCTACACAGAAATAGAAACCCAGCCTCATTCATGAGCAATGGTGTAGGCACTTTGACCTTTGTATGAAATCAATGATGAGGATACACAGGAATATCATAATTAGTGTGGGATAGAGTAGAGGAAATTGGAACATTGATCAGGTAAGCTACAGTGCAGACACAGGTTGCTTCCCAAATGGCAGCCTTCTCCCTATATAGTGCACTATTTTTAACCAGAGCTCTAAGGGGTCTGGTCAAAAGTAATGTACTATCTAGGGAATATGGTGCCATTTGGGACACACTAATAAAACACGGACCAGCTGAACAGAGTCACCTTATGATTAACCTCATCGCCAGGCTAATTGCCCAACACAATCTCACGGTCTCACTTCAGTATTCAACGTGTGTCCGGAGGGGGGGCGGAGGATAAACATCTATGGGTGAAGTGAAAGTAGCTAAGGGTTTGACGGGTAAGGTTGGGCATTAATTCCGAGTGGTTAAGGTAAGGGTTAAGGTTTTGGACAGGGTTAAAACAAAACAAAACAACAGTGCCTAGCACCGGGATTGAACCAACAACCTCGGAGCTATAGCTCGTGGTTTAAGCCCTTCTTCTATCAACATCCAAGCCGCGATGATATTAGATGGTAATAGGCACTCACGTTGCCCCTAGTGGACGGTACTGAAGGCATCTCCCGACGTCCTGGGGACCTGGACAAACATCTAATGGAGTGGATCTGGTGTGACCTGGCTGAATTGCCACTGCATTTATCCGACTGGTGGACGAGATCACCTCATGATACATCTCTTTAAAGGACAATTATGTAGTTTTGTGTACCACCTGACTGATTTCAGATAGAAATGCTAGTTAACGATCTGTCACTCTCATTGAAAACAAGTTTAATAAAGCTGTAGATCTGGGTCCATATTTACAAAGCGTCTCAGAGTAGGAAATTGGTGTTAAGTGCTGAGAATAGAGACATTTTACTCCTACTCTTATGGGTAAAAATAAAAGCTATGCATGAGAACCTTTTTAGTCATAAGATTCCCACCTAGTGGACAGATATTTAGGAGACCTCATGAGGGGTCCTAACAAGGTAAGAGTTACCAGCATGTGTCTTGATGATAGAAAAAGTAGTCAGTGGTTACTGTGCCACATGCTATTAATAATGTAGACATACATGCTTTTGAAAATGATTTCACATAAGCCCTATTTCTCATGATATGCCTAAATGCTTATAACCACAGGCTAATAAATAATCACATATTTTGTATTTTTATTATTTAATGAACCTACATCATGTTATTGAAGTTATCCCTTTGGAGCGCAACATCAAGTTGCGAAAAAAGATTCCTAAATTGGGGAATTAAGGCATCTGAGGCCTGTGTTAACTTTGATTGTGTTCGATTAGAATTATAGACCTTTCTAACGTTTTATGCAACATTATCGGCAGGTGTGTAGCGGGTGACTAGGACGGAGTCAGGCGCAGGAGGTGTGAATCACAGAATATGGTTTATTCGTCAATATGTGGATTCATGAGTACTGCGGGTGAATATCCCGGCGATAAAAGTCATAATGCTCAGCAGAGCTACGATGGGAGCAGGCTAAAAAAAAGAAAGAAAGGGAGCAGCATTGGCTTGAACCAAGTCGGAAGTCTGACAGAACCAGAGCAGCTCCGCAGCGCGCACCGGCTGGGACGGCCAGGAGGACGCGGAGCAGGGTGATCCGGATGGCAACGGTGGAAATCCCGCAACAAGGGGGGATCGAGGACATCCTTCACCGGGACCCAGCATCGCTCCTCCGGACCGTACCCCTCCCACTCCACGAGGTACTGAAGTCCCCCCACCCGACGCCTCGAATCCAGGATGGAACGGACGGAGTACGCTGGGGCTCCCTCGATGTCCAGAGGGGGCGGAGGGACCTCCCGCACCTCAGACTCCTGGAGCGGACAAGCCACCACCGGCCTGAGGAGAGACACGTGAAACGAGGGGTTAATACGGTAATCAGGAGGGAGCAGCAACCTATACGTAACCTCGTTCACTCTCCTCAGGACTTTGAACGGCCCCACAAACCACGGGCTCAGCTTCCGGCAGGGCAGACAGAGGGGCAGATTCCGGGTCGAGAGCCAGACCCGGTCACCCGGTACAAAGACTGGGGCCTCACTGCGATGGCAGTCAGCGTTGGCCTTCTGGCGACGCATGGCGCGCTTGAGGTGGACGTGGGCGGCGTTCCACTTCTCCTCCACGCGCCGAAACCAGTCGTCCACCGCAGGAGCTTTGGTCTGGCTCTGATGCCACGGTGCCAGGACCAGCTGATACCCTAAAACACACCCGTTCCACCTGCCCATTAGATTCGGGGTGAAACCCTGAAGTCAGGCTGACCGAGACCCCTAGACGTTCCATGAATGCCTTCCAGACCCTAGACGTAAACTGGGGACCTTGGTCAGACACTATCTCCTCTGTCACCCCATAGTGCCCTGAAGACGTGAGTAAACAGGGCTTCTGCAGTTTGCAGGGCCGTGGGGAGACCGGGCAGAGGAAGGAGGCGGCAGGCTTTAGAGAAGCGGTCCACAACCACCAGGATGTTGGTGTTACCAGAGAGAGGGGAAGATCAGTTAGAAAATCGATCGATAAGTGGGACCATGGCCGTTGTGGAACTGGTAAGGTATGTAACTTACCTGCTGGAAGGTGCCTAGGTGCCTTACTCTGGGCACACACCGAGCAGGAGGAGACATACACCCTCACATCCTTAGCCAAGGTAGGCTACCAGTACTTCCCGGTCAGGCAGCGCACTGTACGGCAGATGCCTGGGTGACCAGAGGAAGGGGACGTGTGTGTGCCCAATAGATAAGACGATCACGGACACAAGACAGCACGTACCGAAGCCCAGCTGGGCACTGAGGTGGAGATGGCTCTGTGCGTAACGCCCGCTCTACGTCCGCGTCCACCGCCAACACTACAAGCGCCACAATCCAGGAGGCCGGGAGTATGGGGGTGTTGTCAATGGGCCTTTCCTCTGTGTCGTACAGCCGTGACAGTGTGTCTGCCTTCACGTTCTTAGTGCCTGGTATATAGGACAGCGTGAAATCAAACCGGGTGAAGAACAAGGCCCACCTGGCCTGGCGAGTGTTCAGCCTCCTCGCTGCCCGGATGTACTCAAGGTTACGGTGGTCAGTCCAGACGAGGAAAGGGTGTTTAGCTCTTCTTGCCAGTGCCTCCATGCTGTTAGGGCTCTGACAACAGCCAACAGCTCCCGATCACCAACATCATAGTTCTGCTCCGCCGGGCTGAGCTTCTTAGAGAAGAAGGCACAGGGGCGGAGCTTTGGTGGCGTACCCGAGCATTGGGATAGGACATCACCTACCCCTACCTCGAACATGTCCACCTCCACTACGAACAGCAATGATGGATCGGGATGGGCCAGTACCGGGGCTGAGGTAAACAGAGCCCTCAGGTTACTGAAAGCCCTGTCAGCCTCAGCAGACCAGCTGAGCCGGGACGACCCACCCTTCAACAGAGAGGTGATGGGAGCTGCGACCTTGCCAAAGCCCTGGATAAACCTCAGATAGTAATTGGCAAAGCCAATGAAGCGCTGCACCTCCTTTGTCCGTGATTGGAGTCGGCCAATTACGCACGGCTGAAATGCGGTCTCCCTCCATCTCCACACCTGAGGTGGTGATGTGGTATCCGAGGAAGGAGCCTGCCCGAACAAGGAGAGGAGACAGCTTCGGAAGAAAGTCGTGACAAGGTGATTTGATGCCAACTGTGCCAAAGCGATTTAGAGTTGTTAAATGGGAGTGATGAGTGTGTTGATATAACTATAATATTATTTATAAAATCGCTATTTTAACAACTATCAGAATTGTTAAAAAAATATATGCACGTCAACATATTAGCAAAGAACTAAGACTAGGCAAAGTGATTGTGTTAGGCAAAAATTATATCAAACATTTTACCATTGCAAAATTTGACAGTCACATTCACTGTGGTTGTCTGAAGCGTGCACAGCTGGCGATGCCTCATCACGATTGGTTAATCCCCATCATTTGCAACAATGTCAATGATTATCATCACTATCTTTCCTTTGCAGTACCTCAAACTGTCGTGATTACCAGCTGAGATAAACTTTTATGAGTTGATTTTACTCCTGGCTCAGCGTTTGCCTGAGCAGTGTCTTAACATCATCCTAAAACCTACTCTGAGCTCTGAGTTTTTTATTAATTTTTTTTGTCTTAAAACAGGTTAACAGGATTCCTAGGACCTTTTCTGAGATGCTTTGTGGATACCGGCCCTGTTCTATTAGCAATATTTTCTATGCTTCTCCATAAGTGCACTGGGGGGGCAGGTAGCTTAGTGGTTAAGAGCGTTGTGCCAGTAACTGAAAGGTTGCTGGTTCTAATCCCCGAGCCAACTAGGCGAAAAATCTGTCGATGTGCCCTTGAGCAACGCACTTAACCCTAATTGCTCCTGTAAGTCGCTCTGGATAAGAGCGTCTGCTAAATGACGTAAATGTGTCGGGTTTACTTTACATTCTGTTTTGTACATCAGCTTCAAACAGCTGATAATACAATATTTTTGATTATTCAAAATATATTTCACAGGGGTTTAAAGTGTACAATGATCTATACAGTGCTTGTTGTGTCACATACATTTAAATCAGGCAAACATTTTAGACACCAGGAAATAGCAGAGCTACAGTGCTATGAAAAAGTATTTGCCCTCTTTCTAATTTTCTCTACTTTTGCATATTTGTGATACTGAATGTTATCAGATCTTCAACCAAAACCTAGTATTAGATAAAGGGAACATAAGTGAACAAATAACACAACAATTACATATTTATTTCATAAACAAAGTTATGCAACATCCAATTCCCCTGTGTGAAAAAGTAATTGCCCACTTACACTCAATAACTGATTGTGCCACCTTTAGCTGCAATGACTCCAACCAAATGCTTCCTGTAGTTGTTGATCAGTCTCTCACGTCGCTGTGGAGGAATTTTGGCCCACTCTTCCATGCAGAACTGCTTTAACTCAGTGACGTGTGGGTTTTCAAGCATGAACTGCTTGTTTCAAGTCCTGCCACAACATCTCAATTGGGATTAGGTCTGGACTTTGACTAGGCCATTCCAAAACTTCCAATTTGTTGCTTTTTAGCAATTATCATGTAGACTTGATTGTGTGTTTTGGATCATTGTCTTGCTGCATGACCCAGCTGCGCTTCAGCTTCAGCTCACAGACGGATGGTCTGACAGTCTCCTGTAGAATTTTCTGATACAGAGCAGAATTCATGGTTCCTTCTATTAAGGCAAGTCGTCCAGGTCCTGAGGCAACAAAGCATCCCCAAAACATCACACCACCACCACCATGCTTGACCTTTGGTATGATGTTCTTACTGTGGAATGCAGAGTTTGGTTTTCGCCAGGCATTACTGGAACCATGTCGTCCAAAAAGTTATACTTTTGAATCATCTGTCCATAGAACGTTCTTCCAAGAGTCTTGATGATCATCCAGGTGCTTTTTGGCAAACTTGAGTCAAATTTTTGGACGAGATGGGTCCAGTAATGCCTGGCGAAAACCAAACTCTGCATTCCACAGTGGGCCAAAATTCCTCCACAGCGACGTGAGAGACTGATCAACAACTACAGGAAGCATTTGGTTGGAGTCATTGCAGCTAAAGGTGGCACAACCAGTTATTGAGTGTAAGGGGGCAATTACTTTTTCACACAGGGGAATTGGGTGTTGCATAACTTTGTTTATGAAATAAATGAAATAAATATGTAATTGTTGTGTTATTTGTTCACTTATGTTCCTTTTATCTAATATTAGGTTTTGGTTGAAGATCTGATAACATTCAGTATCACAAATATGCAAAAGTAGAGAAAATTTGAAAGGGGGCAAATACATTTTCATAGCACTGTATTTCTACATATTACGCCTTTAACACAGAGGCTTCTGACATGGTTTGGAAAAGACCATCACCAGACAGACCTTCATTCCAATACTATTTGTTTTCTTTCAAATACTTTAGCTGTGATTGATTGAGTTTGCCTGGCGCAATAAAACCAATGGAACAGTTCCAAAGGTAATCTGGTACTCCAGACAAACTCAATCAAATGCTCAAAGTATTTAGAAGATTTCAAATACTACACTCTTAGAAAAAAAAGGTTATCTAAAACCTAAAAGGGTTATTCGGCTATCCCCATAGGAGAAGCCTTTGAAGAACCCTTTTTGGTTCCAGGTAAAACCCTTTTGGGTTCCATGTAGAACATTTTCCACAGAGGGTTCTACATGGAACCCAAAAGGGTTCTCCTATGGGGACAGCCGAAGAACCCTTTGGAACCCTTTTTTCTTGGAGTGCAGCTATTTCAACCCAGGTCTGCCACCAGACTAATACTCTAAATCTGTATTTTAAAATGAAAGCTTGTTGTCTGGCTGTTTACAGTTAGTTGTGGACTTCTTTTGTTATTCCTAAGTTCGCTCCATTCTTCTGCATCTTTAGATATGAAAAATGTATGATGTGATGTGTTTAGTGATGGTCTGTAGGTCTACCCTGCACTTCAATATTATATTCAACATATTATAGTTACGCTCCTGTTTTGATCAACAGTGTCATGCGACGTGAATGCGGTAGGCGAAGTCAAACGCAGGACACCGAGCTACTGGCAACGTACTTTACTGAACAAAGTAACCAGAGTACAAAACAACCTCCTAACAGGTAAGAACAATAACCCGCACAAAATAGCAACTGCCGAATGACGAAAAACAATCACACACAATACACAATGAAAGACAGAGGGTTATATAGGGAATACAATACAACATAATTGGAAACAGGTGTACACAATAAAGACCAAACAAGACAAACACCGAAACATAGATCGGTAGCAGCTAGTACTCCGGGGACGACGAACGCCGAAGCCTGCCCGAGCAAGGAGGAGGGGCAGCCTCGGCTGAATCCGTGACAAACAGATCATATCTCCTAGCTCCACAGCTCCCATACCTAACATATACATTATGGTTCATACTCTGATGTGTTGATAAGAAAAGATGCCTACTAAGTCTTCAAATCCAACAAAATATATGTCAGCCCTTTACAATGATTCTATGACAGATAGAATAGCATACAATACTATTATCAATATGTCAGGTCTGAACATAATCTTTAGAAGGTTGCATGGTGCAGGATGAAACCACATGAATCCTAGTTCTTAATTCTCATAGTGAACTCATACAAAAAGTAAAGATTTTCAGGGCAGGAAAAAAAAAGAGAACGGGAGGGAGAGAGGGAAGGGTAGAGAGAGAGAGAGGGAAGGGTAGAGAGAGGGAGAGAGGGAAGGGTAGAGAGAGAGAGAGAGAGAGAGAGAGGGAAGGGTAGAGAGAGAGAGAGGGAAGGGTAGAGATATAGGGAAGGGTAGAGATATAGAGGGAAGGGTAGAGAGAGAGAGAGAGAGGGAAGGGCAGAGCGAGAGAGAGGGAAGGGAGAGAATAGGGGAAGATAGTTATGAGAAAAAAAGAGAGGCAAAAAGGGGAATGAGAGAAAATGAGACAACTATATATAGTGAGAGCTATCCGTTTATCATATAGCAGCCATCTCTTTTACCCAACATGACTGTGACTGGAGGGCTGGAGTTGGATGGGATACCTGGATGAGTGCTTCCCTGATTATGGCTTTCAACCAGGGCTGCTGCAGCCATCCCTCTCTGGCTCTCAGATGAAACCATGGGCATGAATACTGGGTACCTCCTGCAGTTGGCCAGAGAGCTGTGGACCAAGGTCCAACTATCCAACTAAAACAACCAACAGGCCCAATCTGGCAACCAAAACCATTATATAAAGAGCTATATGGGTTTTACTCCTCATTGGAACATGCAGTTATACTTTTTTGGATACTTTCTGATGTTTTGATGTCATTCAAGGCCAGAGTGAGTCGGGCTGCTTGTTTGTAATTAGCGAATAAGCTTACACCTGTGGAAACTGAAAATGTGTAGCTGTAATGATGATAGTGCTCAGCGCCCAAATGAAGGCTTAGCGATTGGCTAAGCGTGGATTGTTTCATCTTTGTTTATTGATGTTTTTCTATGCTTTTCCAGGCTAATTACAGAGCGCTTCTGCTGCTCTCAAAATGTCTTGAGAAAGAAAGTGGAACAACTAAAGAGAACATGCAAATCACTGAACTGGGATAGACACACAGAGATATAGACTCAGATTTGCACACCAATATGGTACAAATGTCGCATAAACATCACACACACACACACACACACATACACACACACACTCTGTACCCTCTCTTCCTCATCCCACACATACAGACCCAGGAGGGTACACATGAGCGTACAGCACTAGCGGCAGCGGTGACAGCCTTTGTGTGTGTCTCCTTGCATTCTCTCAGTAGCGCAGTAAGTCTTAGTGCAGCCGTGGGAGAGGAGCCGTGCTGTCTTAAGTGACACAGCAGCCATAGCAGTCTAAGGAGCCACAGCTCAGAGCCCAGAGGCAGACACAGCAGCCATAGCAGTCTAAGGAGCCACAGCTCAGAGCCCAGAGGCAGACACAGCAGCCAGCTGCTGAAGCTACTGTAGCTACTGCCCACAGTCAAGTCAAGCAGGCTGATTTCCCCCCAGCCAGTAGACAAGCCAGACCAGACCAGTCCAGACCAGACCAGAAATGACCAGTTCAGACCAGCCAGACCAACTGCTTAGCCTTCTACCCCAGCTAGCCTAATATAGTGTTGCTAAACCTGAGGTTCGCAGACCAGTATTGGTCCCGAAGGTGTTGCTGACCGGTCCCTCAGATGGTTCACTGAGACCAATTCAGTCAGTTCTCAAGTGTTCGTTTTAAAGCGGCACTCCATATAGGAGAACCACAGCTTGGTACAAAAAAAGTTGACAAGCACTGGCCTAGTACATTTCACCCACCTAGGCCTGCTACTGCTGCTATACAGCTCCATGCTCGATGGGACGAGATGCACCACCACACAGGCAATAATGTCCTACAAGCAGGTCACAGAGACCCAGACAGCAGGGTTAATTCACTGTGGCAGTGATCCCCGTCACTGAGCCGTGAGGGCTTGTAGCAGGGCAGGGGGGCAGCAGGGGTCAAATGAGGGGTGGGTGGGGAGGTGGGGGGAGTGGGCACTGAGTGTGTGTGTGTGTGTGTGTGTGTGTGTGTGTGTGTGTGTGCACGTGCACACACACACACACATAGTATGTGTGTAAGAGAGAGAGAGAAAGAGAGAGCGAGAGAGAGAGGGAGAGAGAGAGGGGGAGAGAGAGAATGTGTGGCTGTGTGTGTGCTTGCATGCCCGTGACTGCTCGTGCTTGTGCATGTGTTTGTGCATGCTGTGTGTGTGTGTGTGTGTAATTAAATCACCCAGGCCTCAGTGTTCTGAGAAAGGACACCAGCCTGGTTGCTGACACTGTGGACCTGACTAAATTACACCCAGAGAATAGAATGTAATTACACCTGCACAGCAAACACTGCTTGGGCCTGGGGACGTTCTAGCCTGGTCCCACAACAGATTGTGCTGTCTTGCCAGCACATACTGATCTGGGACCAGGCTAGAGACATTCCCACCAGAGAGTCTGGTGTAATAGGCTGCAAAGTAATGAGAGAGCATCATTTCATTTTACATAGTGCCATTTTTTTTTCTGCTTACATGACATAGTTACAGAGGACATTCCAAAGTCATTGCCACAACATTATTGGAACATAACTTGTTAGTTGGACTGTTTGCAGCATATCATGATCAATATAATCTTAAAAGGCAAATACATCTTCCACATACTGTAGCTTATCATGCAGAGTTAGGATAATGTTTCTCAGTATTTGCTGGCTGTATTGAGCCATACCTTATTTAATCCTCCCTGCTAAATGTCCAAGTTTATAGCCTACAGTTTTTTTCCACACTCCCAAACTCCTGTTCTTACACAGCATGATCATGAACCATAACACAACTTTACCTCTAATATTCAAAAACAAGAGTAACCAACCGGACACTGAAAATACAGGCGACCAACCATAAATTAAAATGCTTTTTATTTTTATTTGCATTATGCAGTGCAAACAGCGACACATTTCACTATCAACTTCATCAGGGTCACCTCTGTCGGTCTGCACAGCTGCACCATAACACAACCTAGCCTCCATCTGTACCCTGTACAGCTGTACACATAAACACATGCTTGCAAACCCATCCCTTGGTGTACGCAAAGCAGCTAAACTGGGCTTGCCTGATGCCTGATTTACAGATCGTCACACTCTAAGATGATCTCCATTCGACTTGCGTCTTAAACGGCGTGGCGGCAGGGGCACCAGATGGCCTAGCCTCTTATTCACCCCAGAGCCCAAGCCTGATGCCAGCTGCCCAGTCCCTATACACCTGCTCTGCCCTGCACACACACAAACACGCGAGGACATAGCGTTATATTTGACAGAGAACGCTGCAGCAGAAGTGAACTCCTTCGTGCGCTACTCTTTCGTCCACATCGCACCTACGCATACGCTCACTTCCACTAAGAGGATAGCCCTCTATGTCCTGGTGAAAATGGGTTTATATTCATCACTTTAATGGATTGTAAAAGAAACAATCTCTCTGGGATTACATGCTATATTAATGTTTATGGCCACTTGGACTGCAGCCACCATTGCCTCTTGCTAACTCACCGTCCCTACACTGTCCCCTGGCCAGTCCGAAGCAGCTTGCCAGCCACTGCGTCTGTCCCCATTCCTCTGTCCCCCTTCCTCTGTCCCCCTTCCTCTGTCCCTCTTCCTCTGTCCCTCTTCCTCTGTCCCTCTTCCTCTGTCCCCTTCCTCTGTCCCACTTCCTCTGTCCCTCTTCCTCTGTCCCCCTTCCTCTGTCCCTCTTCCTCTGTCCCCCTTCCTCTGCCCTCCTTCCTTTAAGCTATAGCCTCTACTTTGAGTGTTATCCCTGTTTACAATCACCCTATGCCAGGGTTCCCCATTTGGCGGCCCGCCGGCCGAATTTGGCCTGTGGGTGATTTTATTTGGCCCCTCAAGTTTTCTGAGCAAAAATCAATAATTATATATATTTTTTATTGCTGGACATAAAAGACTGTAAAAACACCAGCAAATCCGCTCCAAGTTATTTTAATTTTGGAAATCTGTTCCAAAGTCTTCCCACGCATAATAGAGCGATGTATGTGATCGTATACAAATGTAAGCAAGATTTGAAATTATCTCTGTTTGGGCTTCCCGATGTTGAACTGAAATAGCCTCGAGCTGCCATTTCCACCCTGTCTCTAGCATTACCACATTTTGTGCATTACGGTATCTAGGCCTATTGATTCCTGCTGCCATTTGGCTATTGATTGGAGTGGATGCCATTATGTCAGTGAGATTATAGACCTACAGCACTGTTTCTGAAGAGACGAGAACCAGTGATGAGATGACTGCTGACTGCTAAAGCCAATATAGCAAAGCACAGTACAGCACAGCATAGCACAACACAGAACAGCACAGAACAGCACAGTGCTCCAAAACACATCCCACCATGCAGCTTTCTCTCTCTCTGTACTCTGTAGAAAAGTCTGACAAAGTGCACAGCGGAGTAAGTAAGCTCATTCTGTATTCTGAACACACGCATCCCTTATTGGTGTGGCTCATTGCAACCTAATATTCTCTGTGACAGCCACATCCAGCGCTACTGAGTTTGGCTTGCTCTGATCATTCAAATCGACCACAATTGACTAAGAGTGAGGAAAGGGAAAGGGTTGAGGGCTTTGTGTGTGTGTCTGTATCAGTAGAGGCTCCTCAGAGGAGGAAGGGGAAGATCATCCTTTTCTGAATTTCATTAAAATGTAAATAGTGAAACATTAAAAAAGTTATCATTTTTAGATAAAAAAAT
Organism: Coregonus clupeaformis; assembly: GCF_020615455.1. Taxonomy (NCBI): domain Eukaryota; kingdom Metazoa; phylum Chordata; class Actinopteri; order Salmoniformes; family Salmonidae; genus Coregonus; species Coregonus clupeaformis. Next base: position 16,411,860 of record NC_059227.1, on the reverse strand, counting down.
ACTAAATATATTCAGGTCACCGAATAATGGATTAAAACACACTGTTTTGCAATGAAGGTCTACAGTAGCTTCAACAGCACTCTAGTTTCCGTCCTCCTCTTGGTACATTGACTTTAATACAAAACCTGGGAGGCTTGTGGTTCTCACCCCCTTCCATAGACTCACACAGTAATTATAACAACTTCCGGAGGACTTCCTCCAACCAATCAGAGCTCTTGCAGCATTAACTGACATGTCCATCCAATCAAAGGGTTACTAATGCGTTAGTTCTAGTAGCTATGTTGACTTTAATATGGTGACAACGATTTAGGCTGTGTGTAGCGGTTAGTGGTTATGATATGAAGTTTTGGCTTGGAAAGGTTTTTTCGCCTGGTCACAGACAGCTGATGTGTTGTGCACTGAAGTCCACAAGCGAAAGGAAAAGTTGAGAGGAGGAGAGCACGTAGATGCAAGAAGGAATTTTTTAACGATCAAAGGGATCATGCTGTTTGTATGTGGCTGCTATGAAATTGAACTGTGGTTGAGTGTGATCAGGGATGTATTCATTCTGCCGATTCTGTTGAAAAAAAAAAAAATTAAACGGAAGCAAACTGAACGAAACAAGGACAAACATACTTGATTTTGTCCAATAGAAACTCTTGTTTGCAACTGTTGGACTAATGATTACACCCTAGATCAGCTAGATGCAGGCAAGTGTGTGCAAGGCAGTATTGAATGTGTCACTGTCTGTCTCCTTCTCTCGACCTGTGCACCTACGTTGTAAACTTTCCTTCATAGGCTAGGTTGTAGCAACCTCATGATGGGTATAGGGAAATTGTTAGTATCATGTAGAAGCCTAAACCTATCGACGTTACATTGAGCTGGGGGACTGGAATATGAATGACAGTCATCCAATATGATGTAAAAATAAATAAGAAAATAAACATCCTCCCTCATCTTAAACGGCACCGACCGCCACTGCTGTGTATGTGTGTGTGTTTGCATGTGTGTATGTAAATGTTGTGTGTGTGTGTGTGTGTGTGTGTCTCTGTGTGCATGCGTGTGTGTTGGACTGTGTGTCTTTACTTCAGCTTTCTCTCTGCATGTTCATACTGGCCTGCTCTACTGTATGTAGTTATAACATTGTTTGATTTAATGACATCAGTCTAGCAGGGCTTGAATTTAAAGATCCTCATAAATGTGATTCGCGGGGCGTATAGGAACACGAGCCACAGGACAGTTAGCATGCACTCTCATGAAAACGCCCTGGCCTGCAATCGAGATTATGGAAAAACCCCAGTGAACACACTTATCAAACTGTCAGCCAGTCGTATTGGTTTCCTAGAGCTGTTTGTGAGATGAGATGTGTAGAACTTTGAGTGTGTGTGCAGTTCACACTGTGTGGGTGTGTGTGTGTGTGTTTAACTACTCACACCATCAGGCCATGTTCTTCATAGACAGGAAATCCAAGGCAGTGCACCATGTATTCCATAACCCTAGTACTCTCGCAGGACATGAGGATGAATACAGAGCTGCTTTTGGCATTAGGAGTCACACACACACACACACACACACACAACCACACCTAGCAAGTTTACTGTGCCCTCTGTGTATGATGTGCATTTTCATGTCGACAAAATGCAGTTGAGAAGAAATAAGAGGTATATGAATATTTTCTCCTCTGTCTCTGTGGGGAGGCTATTCAACTTCAAATACCGAAGCTATTTATTGTCCAATAAATTGAGCATTACATATTAATTTGTCATTGTTTCACATAGTAAAGATAAAATGAAGCGTTTACAGACGATAGCACTGCAGGCTTCATAACCCACAACTCCTACTTTACAATCAGAGCTCGGACTGTTTTCAGTCCTCAAGGACGCCAGAGTGCAGTCTTCTGGAATAATGTTATTTCTGTTGGTTGCTTCTTCTCATGTCTGTCTGTGTCTGCACCGCTACTTAACAACTAACATTATTTTCAATCACATAGTGTGAAGGACCATATCTTTGTTGTTATGGGTTTACTAGGAAGGAGATTTATTTAGATATTCAGTGTTATGGAACATTTAAAACCGCAATTGGCATATTTGAAGCTGCAACTGAAACAGTTCCTCTTGTCTGAATAGTCGAAAGAGAGAGTGCGAGAGATAAAGAGAGAGTGAGAGTTAGAGAGAGTGAGAGTCAGTGAGTGAGTGAGAGCGATTAGAGAAAGAGAGAGTGAGAGAGAGGCCTGTCATGTTTGAATGGTTGAGAGGGGATAAGATAAGTGGTTGTGTTAGAAAATATAGTTAGAACCACAGGTAATGCAAGGAGTCAGGATGTCTGCATGTGTCCAGACTACTAGACACTGAAGGACAAGGTCCATTGGTTAGTGGCCCCATGTAGCTCAATCGGTAGAGCATGGTGCTTGTAAAGCCAGGGTTGTGGGTTCGATTCCCACGGGGGGCCAGTATGAAAGAAAAAATGTATGCACTCACTAACTGTAAGTTACTCTGGATAAAAAAGTCTGCTAGATGACTCAAATGTAAATTCTGCTACCTCCAGCTCATTTGTAGGCCTATGCATTTAATGCAAATAAAGTGGTTTATGATGTCAGTGTATTTGTGCGATTTTTTTCTTATCTTGATAAGTACAAGCTTGTAGAGGTCTTGAGTCACTGTCAGGCATCGTTTATTAGCCGGTTTGAATTAGGATCTGTGGCGTGAGTGCAGCACGGTTCGGAGCCGGGCAATCTTTTTTTGTGTGTGGGGGGGAGGGGGGGGACTCCTCTTGGCTCCGTGCCAATGGGAAGAAATGTCTCGCGCTGAACACGAGCTGATTTTCTCTGTACAGACTCTGAGTCATGAGCTGATTTCTGCTGCTGAGTGGACACACGCTGACTCCTCAGAATAAATAGCTGCCTTAAATAAACTGAGGGTTTTTCTCTCCCACCGCCTCACCCAAACGGAAGCACAGTCCGTTGACAATTCTGCACGCGCAATCGTTGCTTTACAATCACTTGAGCCTCCATTCACTCTCTCTCATAGTGAACAATATTATTGACCATATACACACGCAGTATGGAAATAGATAGCGCGCGCTAACTTCATATTTATTCTTCTGAATTGTATGTTGAGTAGCCTAGTAAACTTGAGAGCGCAGAGGCAGGGACTCAAGGAAAAAGAGCTGCAGCAGTGTTCATATTCAAACAGTCTGCATCCTTTGGAATGTATTACACACCATCCCCCATTGACCTAACTCCCCCTAAACCCAATTATCGCCTTTGGAAAGGTCTCACCCTCCTCGAATTTATTCAAGGTATGCTAATATTTTGACATGTCTCATTCAAATGTAATAATGCACTTTTCTCCCTTATAACTGTGGTAAAACATTACGCAAAAGACATTTGAATATCTACCACTAGCTGGTAAATTTAGCGGACCCGCTTACCTCAACTGCTAGTCGCTGTCCAGGGTGCTGAAATTCCCCTATTCCTCTGCAGCAGGCTCCGGAGACGACCGTTTAATCCGCTGAGAGCTAGGCACAGCACACAGATGTAAAACGCGGTCCAACTGCTGTGGCTGTAAGTTACGTTAAGAAAATTCATTCAAGCCAACAGCATCGATAGAATAAGCCAACTGTGAAAATAATATGTTCAAAATTGTGATTTTTAAAACCGATGATGCCGAAGTAGCCAAGTGGCTATGCTCTCCACGGCTCCGGGCCGATTTTGCCGGTCTAATTGGCGTCTCTTTGCTATTTGCTTCTTCTTTCCCGGATACTCTCTCCCCCACCCCCCACCCCTCCCTCTCTCTTCCTCTCCCTCTCCTCCCGCCCTCGCACCAGGGAATTGGATTTATGGTCAATTTACTTATGTAGGCTAGGGGAGACCGCCTGTTTCGTAGCTTGTACACCACATGCTCTCTTTCCACCTTTCCCCCCTCTTTCCTGTATAGTCCCGCGGTTTGCTTTTATTAGCGCAACAGTTTCCTACATGACGGTTAGCGACACCAGTGAAGGGGGTGAGGGAATGGCTTTCTCCTTCCCCGGTGGGGGTACTGCGCGCTCTCTCTCTCTCATTGGCTTTCAACACCACATGAAGTGAACGGCACCGACTGCTACAGTAATTATACGAACTTATTGAGGATAGGACCGTCCTTATAAACTTATTCAGGAATCACTTATCCGACAAAGTGATGCTGCTCTCGCGTTCCAACTCATTTTCTCTGATTAGGCCTAGCTAATCAGTGTAAATTAGAATGATTGGCGCGATGTGACGTAAATGCATGAGTGGGGTTGGAGAACTGAAGGTTATATAGGCCTGCCTTGGCTCAATCAAAGTGAATTATCTATTAGGTGTCAAATCAAATCAAATCAAATTAAAGTTTAATGGTCGAGTGCACAATTTAGCAGACGTCATAGTGGGTGCAGCGAAATGCTTACCTTACTAGCAGTGTGTGTGTGTGTCCGTCCGCGTGCGTGTGTGTGTGAAATAGGCCACTAAGGATTCCGCTTCTTTGGTCACTGTATCACAGTTCCATAACCCATTGATCGGTATCAGAGTAACATTTCATTTTATATTATATATATATATGTATATATATGTATATATGTGTATGTGTGTGTGTGTGTGTGTGTGTGTGTATACATACAGAACCAGTCAAAAGTTTGGACACACCTACTCATTCAAGGGTTTTTCTTTATTTTTACTATTTTCTACATTGTAAAATAATAGTGAAGACATCAAAACTATGAAATAACATGAAATCATGTAGTAACCATAAAAGTGTTAAACAAATCAATATATATATATTATATTTGAGATTATTCAAATAGCCACCCTTTGCCTTGATGACAGCTTTGCACACTCTTGGCATTCTCTCAACCAGCTTCATGAGATAGTCACCTGGAATGCATTTCAATTAATAGGTGTGCTTTCTTAAAAGTTAATTTGTGGAATTCCTTTCCTTCTTAATGCATTTGAGCCAATCAGTTGTGTTGTGAGGGGGGGTATACAGAAGATAGCCCTATTTGGTAAAAGACCAAGACCATATTATGGCAAGAATAGATCAAGTAAGGAAAGAGAAACAACAGTCCATCATTACTTTAAGACATGAAGGTCAGTCAATACGGAACATTTCAAGAACTTTGAAAGTTTCTTCAAGTGCAGTCACAAAAACTATCAAGCGCTATGATGAAACTGGCTCTCATGAGGACCACCACAGGAATGGAAGACCCAGAGTTACATCTGCTGCAGAGGATAAGTTCATTAGAGTTTCCAGCCTCAGAAATTGCAGCCCAAATAAATGCTTCACAGAGTTCAAGTAACAGACACATCTCAACATCAACTGTTTAGAGGAGACTGTGTAAATCAGGCCTTCATGGTCGAATTGCTGCAAAGAAACCACTACTAAAGGACACCAATAAGAAGAAGAGACTTGCTTGGGCCAAGAAACGCGAGCAATGGACATTAGACCGGTGGAAATGTGTCCTTTGGTCTGGAGTCCAAATTTGAGATTTTTGGTTCCAACCACTGTGGCATTGTGAGACATGGTGTGGGTGAATGGATGATCTCTGCATGTGTAGTTCCCAACATAAAGCATGGATGGGGAGATGTTATGGCGTGGGGGTGCTTTGCTGGTGACACTGTCAGTGATTTATTTAGAATTCAAGGCACACTTAACCAGTGATATGCCATCCCATCTGGTTTGGGCTTAGTTAGACTATAATTTGTTTTTCAACAGGACAATGACCCAACACACCTCCAGGCTGTGTAAGGGCTATTTTACAAAGAAGGAGAGTGATGGAGTGCTGCATCAGATGACCTGGCCTCCACAATCCCCCGACCTCAACACAATTGAGATGGTTTGGGATGAGTCGGACCGCAGAGTGAAGGAAAAGCAGCCAACAAGTGCTCAGCATATGTTGGAATTTTTGCAAATGTATAAAAAATTAAAAACTGAAATACCTTTTTTACATAAGTATTTAGACCTTTTGCTGTGAGACTCGAAATTGAGCTCAGGTGCGTCCTGTTTACATTGATCATCCTTGAGATGTTTCTAAAACTTTATTGGAGTCCACCTGTGGTAAATTCAATTGATTGGACATGACTGATTGGCACACACCTGTCTATATAAATTCCCAACGTTGACAGTGCATGTCAGAGCAAAAACCAGGCCACAAGGTCGAAGGAATTGTCCGTAGAGCTCCAAGACAGGATTGTGTCGAGGCACAGATCTGGGGAAGGGTACCAAAAAATTTACACGGCATTGAAGGTCCCCAAGAAAACAGTGGCCTCCATTATTCTTAAATGGAAGAAGTTTGGAACCACCAAGACTCTTCCTAGAGCTGGCCCACCGGCCAATCTGATCAATCGGGGGAGAAAGGCCTTGGTCAGGCAGGTGACCAAGAACCCGATGGTCACTCTGACAGAGCTCCAGAGTTCCTCTGTGGAGATGGGAGAACCTTCCAGAAGGACAACCATCTCTGCAGCACTCCACCAATCAGGCCTTTATGGTAGAGTGGCCAGACGGAAGCCACTCCTCAGTAAAAGGCACATGACAGCCCGCTCTGAGTTTGCCAAAAGGCACCTAAAGACTCTCAGACCATGAGAAACACGATTCTCTGGTCTGATGAAACCAAGATTGAACTCTTTGGCCTGAATGCCAAGCGTCACATCTGGAGGAAACCTGGCACCATCCCTACGGTGAAGCATGGCGGTGGCAGCATCATACTGTGGGGATGTTTTTCAGCAGCAGGGACTGGGAGACTAGTCAGGATTGAGGGAAAGATGAACGGAGCAAAGTACAGAGAGATCATTGATGAAAATATGCTCCAGAGCTCTCAGGACCTCAGACTGGGGCGAAGGTTCACCTTCCAACTGGACAGTAACCCTAAGCACACAACCAAGACAGCGCAGGAGTGGCTTCAGGACAAGTCTCTGAATGTCCTTGAGTGGCCCAGCCAGAGCCCAGACTTGAACCCCATTGAACATCTCTGGAGATACCTGAAAATTGCTGTGAAGCAACGCTCCCCATCCAAAGTGACAGAGATTGAGAGGATCTGCAGAGAAGAACGGGAGAAGCTCCCCAAATACAGGTGTGCCAAGCTTGTAACGTCAAACCCAAGAAGACTCAACACTGTAATCGCTGCCAAAGGTGCTTCAACAAAGTGCTGAGTAAAGGGTCTGAATACTTACGTAAATGTATTATTTCAGTCTTTATTTTTGTATAAATTATCAAAAATGTATACATTGTCATTATGGGTATTGTGTGTAGATTGATACGGGGGGAAAAAAAACAATTTAATCAATTTTAGAATAACGCTGTTACGTAACAAAATGTGGAAAAAGTCAAGGGGTCTGAATACTTTCTGAATTCACTGTATATATATATTTTTTTTATTTAGACATTTTCAAAATTGAAACGGGCATAATTCATAGAAAGAAAATGTCTTTCAATAAGCAGACTGAGTAAATTTGTACAAACAAAGATTAAAGAAATTAAAATATTAAAACAATAAGTACAAAAAATAGACAGGGTGGTCTATTGAGGAATCAAATTATAGAGATTATTATAAAGATCAAGGTCTTGTTTGATTTAACTAATTTCAAAGATTGTTTATATACTGCAACTTTACCTTGTTTAAAAAGACAATGAATTAATGAAATATTTTGCCATGAGGAACAAGTTATATCGGAAAGTATTCAGACCCCTTGACTTTTTCCATATTTTGTTATGTTACAGCCTTATTCTAAAATTGATTACATAGTTATTTTTCTTCATCAATCTACACAAGATACCTCATAATGACAAAGCAAAAACTGGTTTTTAGAAATTATTTCATTTACAAGTATTCAGACCCTATACTCAGCACCTTGTTGAAGCACCTTTGGCAGTGATTACAGCCTCTAGTCTTCTTGGGTATGACGCTACAAGCTTGGCACACCTGTATTTGGGGAGTTTCTCCCGTTCTTCTCTGCAGATCCTCTCAAGCTCTGTAAGGTTGAATGGGGACAGCTATTTTCAGGTCTCTCCAGAGATGTTCGATCGGGCTCAAGTCCGGGCTTTGGCTGGGCCACTCAAGGACATTCAAAGACCTGTCCTGAAGCAACTCCTGCGTTGTCTTGTCTGTGTGCTTAGTGTCGTTGTCCTGTTGGAAGGTGAACCTTTGTTCCAGTCTGAGGTCCTGAGCGCTCTGGACCTGCATGACAACGTGAATTCGATTGGTCTACACTCAGTTGGGTGGGGCGTTTCTCCATTCATTGCCCAATGGGATTTCTATCTCCTTAATGTAATATCTATGTTTCCCACAGACACAGGGCGCATTGTGACATGGTAACTTGAAGAAGAAACGGAGTTGAATAATTTAGTATACTGTTTAGATTGAGCACATCTAAGCGAAATATATACTTTGTCATGATGATATAAATGGATGGATGTGTTCTCTAGACTAGTATGCCCATACCATCTATTGGATGATTTGGCTATCTGGAGAGCAGGTAATTGTTTTAAAAGCGTTATGAAATGTGATAGTGTGTTATCCCCTATCTCCAGTGATGAGAATGATGTAGCTATGACGCGTTCCTACAGGATTTCCTGATTTTCACAGATGGACCGCTTAGAAGTTAAATCATAGGGAATTGTTTAATTTTACCCACTGACAGAACATAGGCTTTCACCAAAGAGTTTCATGAGCTTTATTTATGTGGGTGGATTATACCTTTAAGTAATGTCACAGGGTGCGGATTGTCTATATATCCTTATGTTTCCTTACGTTGATGACTTTTTGCCACGTTGATTCATCGTCATAACATTGATTTATTTTTCTATGTAACGTGGAAGCAACGTTGATTAAACAATTTTTCCCCCCAGTGTATACATTATTTCAAGGCATCAAATAACAGTGTTTTTATATCTTCCCCGAATAATTTATAGAAATTTGAGGTCAGTTCATCTTGTCCTGGTGCTTTCCCTAATGATATTCTCTTAACAGCATTGTCAAGTTTTTTCATACTGATTTCGGAGTCACAGGTCTCTTTAAATGCTAAGTCTATCTTGGAGATATAGGGTTTTGTACTTTTAAGAAAGGCAAAAGATTAATCAAAAGAGCAGAAGGAGGAATAATTTAGTGTAACATCTATATACTTCAGAAAAAAATCTAGGATCTGCACATTCAACAGCATTAATGAATAATACATTAATTGCATTTCTCTCCTGTCTCCTTTTTTATAAACCACTAAAGTAAGAAAAGTTGTTTTCCCCTTCCTCTATCCATCTATCTTGAGACCTACATTTAAGTTTTTCTGTATTCAGATTGTAGCCTACTGAACACAGACTATACTTTCCTGTTGAGACACAGAGGAGGAATCCACTTTCCTCTTCTGACAGGCTTAAATTATGATTGGTATTCTTGGGTCCTCCTGCAGCAAATATGCATTTCACGCTTGCATGCACACACAGTGGCAGCTGCAAAGGACCCTCCAGTGACCAAGCGCTGTAGCCAGTCACATAGTCTCTTCAGATGTGTCCAAAATGTGCTCGTGCTTTGATATGCAACTTGAGCTTATGAGCCTTGGGGAACACCAGTCAAAATAACTAGCTAATGGGGTCATGTGTCACAGACTGTATTTGTATGGTTAGCAGTTAGCACTGCTGCATGTACTGGTAACTCATCATCAGACTTTGACCTTTACTAGATTAGAGAGTGTGTGATCACATCATTATTTTTGTCCCACATAAAAGTGGGATTTGACACATTCGGCCTGTCTGCCTACTTTGCAGACTCTGTACCCTTCTGCTCAGCAGCCTCAGCCCCATAACCACCTTGCCTCTGTCTCATTACTGTCTCTCTCTCTCTCTCTCTCTCACACACACACACACACACACACACACACACACACACACACACACACACACACACACACACACACACAAGGCATAGCGTAGGGGATCGTGCCACTAGTTTGGGATTGTGTGTGTTTGTGTGGTATAGTTTATGCAAGCGTGCATGCATTTGATTTAGCTACCTCTTTTGATATTTGGGCTCATCTGCATGTTTCCTAGCTGCATTCATGCATGCTACACTCTCTTTCTCTCTTTTCTTCCCTTTGTAGCTCTATATGTCCAAACTGTGTCAAGCCAAGCCAAGCTATGGTGGCTGAGTAACCAGGCCAGCCAGTATAGCTTGGCTTGGCTTGACACAGTTTGGACATATAGAGCTACAAATGAGAGCTGTGCTGGAACGGACAATGTGAACAGAAAATACGGCTCTGGTTGGCATTATAGTGTGAATGAGATAATGTGTGTTGTCCCAGCTAGGTCAGGGCGATATAGTTAAAATATAATGTCACAGTATTTCAAAAAAATTTGATGGTATGACGGTACTTGGCGGTTTTGGAAAAATATAAGTTGTAAATACGTTTTATGCAGTGATGTAGTGGTAAAATAAGTGGGTAAACTATAAACTCCAGTGGGCGATCGAGATAAGAAGAACAACAGACATAAACGAAAACGTCAGACATTTCTAGAAGTACATTGTTTGCATTTTGATTGCTATAGTGAAGGCCTAATGTAATTTTCTGTACTTCAAATATGGCACACATGTATTTGGGGAGTTTCTCCCATTGTTCTCTTTAAATTCTCTCAAGCTCTATCAAGTTTGATGGGGAGTGTCGCTGCACAGCTATTTTCAGGTCTCTCCAGAGATGTTAGATCGGGTTCCAGTCCGGGCTCTGGCTGGGCCACTCAAGGACATTGAGAGACTTTTCCGAAGCCACTCCTGCGTTGTCTTGGCTTTGTGTTTAGGGTCGTCGTCCTGTTGGAAGGTGAACCTTCGCCCTGAGCACTCTGGAGCAGGTTTTCATCAAGGATCTCTCTGTACTTTGCTCCGTTCATCTTTCACTCGATCCTGACTAGTCTCCCAGTCCCTGCTCTGAGGGACGACCGTGTTGAGGGTCAGCGTGGCGAATGTGTTGTTGCCTACCCTCACCACCTGGGGGTGGCCCGTCAGAAAGTCCAGTATCCAATTGCAGAGGGAGGTGTTCAGTCCCAGGGTCCTTAGCTTAGTGATGAGCTTGGAGGGCACTGTGGTGTTGAACGCTGAGCTGTAGTCAATGAACAGCAATTCAATAGATATTGCGCCATCTGTCTTTTTTTGTTTGGGGGATGTCTGTAGACACGGCAGGAGTCTCGGGACATTTAAAATTGCAATAATGAGTGGGTAAATGCTCATTAACAAAATACAAAGGTGCGTAAACGGCATTTACACGTGTTTACCCTCATCTACATCCCTTGTTTTATGAATAGTGCATGACCGTAAGACGGCCACAAATTAATTATAGGTGGTTTTAATGGGCTTTCTCCATTCTGATTGTTTAATACCGAACCAAACTAGTACAACACTGACATTGAAGTAGTCCAATTTGTAGAACTTTTTATTTATTTAGCACTGTATCAAAATATCGTTATATCCATACCAGAATGTGGATCCATACCGGTACACTCTTAGAAAAAAAGGTGCTATTAATTCATAATTGATATAACGCTTTTCTACCAACTGAGGTACTCAAAGCGCTTTACATAATAGGGGGAACTCCAATGTGTAGCACCCACCTGGGTGATGCCCAGCAACCATTTTTTTTGTGCCAGAATGCTCACCACACATCAGCTATCAGGTGGAGAGGTGAGGAGTGATATATGCCAATTAGCAATGAGCGGGATGATTAGGTAACCATGATGGAATGGGGCCAGCTTGGGAATTTAGCCATGACACCGGGGTTTACACCCCTACTCTTACAATAAGTGCCATGGGATTTGTAATGACCACAGAGAGTCGGGACACACGTTTCACTTCCCATCCTAAAGATGGCACCTTACGCTCGGCAATGTTCCCTTCACTGCCCTGGGGTATAGGGCTCTCCATAGACCAGAGGGAAGAGTGCCCCCTACTGGCCCTCCAACACCACTTCCAGCAGCATCTGGTCTCCCATTCAGGGACCGACCCTGCATAGCTTCAGAGGCAAGCCAGCAGTGGGATGCAGGGTGGTATGCTGTTGGCAATAGAACCAAAAAGGGTTCTTCGGCTGTCCCCATAGGAGAACCCTTTGAAGAACCGTTTTGGTTCTACATGGAATCCAAAAGCGTTCTACCTGGAACAAAAAAGGGTTCTACATGGAACCAAAAAGGGTTATCCTATGGGGACAGCCGTAGAACCCTTTTGGAATCCTTTTTTTAAAGAGTGTATACCTTAAAATACAACATATCGCCAAGACCTAGTAGCAGACTTAAGTTAAGTGGCGTGTTGCCCAACCCAGTCTATAGCCCTACCCTACTTAGTTCTCTGCATGACCTCATTGGTCTTGGTTGTGCCCTGTAGGGTGATCTGTGTATCTAATGAAGTGCCACCCTGGCACTGCACCAGCATACAGTCCTTTCATCTGTATATCTCTCATAGCGAGCGTGTTTCTTATCCTCTGGCAAGAAGAGGTGTCAGGTAGAAGGCAATGTGCTTCGGAGGAGTAGAAAACAGCTCCCCCTCCTCCTCCCTTCCTCCCTCCCTCCTTCCAGCCTTGTGCTTCTCCTCGCGGCTCTTTCATCTGTGCTGCTCTATAAACAAACCTCTTTACCATTTCAAAGATTCCACCTGCATGCTCTTTATCCTGTATACAGTTCTACAGCACTGCATCACATCACACCATGCCATAGGGAGGGGCAGGGCTGTGCCACCCACTGGCTATGTGGCAAACCAGGTGGTGGGAATTTGGTAATTTGGAAAAGGAGGAGGTAGGTGTAGGTATGTGTTTTGGGGATGTGAATATAGGTATGTCTATTTACTAAAGGTATTCAGTGTTCATGTTTGTTTGCAAATCTACATTATGTGCACAGTTCAGTAGTTATGTGAGAGCACTGTATGGTGTGTGGGTGTAAGTGTTGAATAAAGAGAGACAGTGTTGGAGAGAATATCTGTCATTATGTCGTTATGTGTATTTCTGAATGGGTTTATGTGAAGGAGAACGAGGGATAGAAGAGGCATTGTGAACTGTAAAAGTGTGTGTGTGTGTGTGTGTGCGAATGTACCTTGTGTGAGTGTGTGTAGATGTGCTGTCGGTGTGTGAGTGGGAGCGTGGAGGTGCGTTAAAAGGTTGGCTGGCAGAGAGAGTGAGAGCTGTTCCAGCCTAGGACTCGGCTTGGGTCAGCATGTTGAGTTTTTGCCAGAAATATTCTCCCCCTACAGAAGTAATATCCTTACTAAAGCCATATCTTCTCAAACCAAATGTTTTTGTCCGGCACAGCACTTGGTGAAGGGGAAGTTCAGTATTTTACAACTCAATGTTAGATGGTTCCTCACCCTGAAAGTAGTCTATGGGCCAGGAGAACCATGGATTACAGTTTTTACATTAAGTTGTAAAATACTGAACTTCCCCTTTAATAGACTAAGGAGACTTTTCTCCCAATTGTTCATTTATATTTCATTTTAAGAATATTATTCCTTAATTCTAAAAGTTACTTTTATTGTGGTTTTATATTAATTTAATGGCTTACTGTATTTAATCCTTCATACTTGCTTGCTGTCTGTTGTTTTATGTGTTACATTTATTTGTTAGGTAAATACTTTGACACAATAAGCATTTCTAAGCCATGCCAATATAGCAAATGAAATTTAATTTCGGACTGAATTTAATGGAAGTGTCCTTAGAGAGTGTGATAGAGATTAGAGAGAGAGAACGAGTGAGGAGAGAGATTATAAGGTAAAGAGGGAGGTCAGAAAGAGGTATTAGAGGTATGGGGAGGGAGAGAGAGAGAGTAGAGTGAGAGAGAGAGAGAGAGAGAGAGAGAGACCGAGAGAAAGAGAGAGAGAGATAGAAAGAGAGGAAAAGAGAGAGAGAAAGAAAGGAACGATAGGAGAGAACGATAAAGAAAGAGAGAGCGAGAGACAGAAAATAGGGGCAGTCATGCAGACGAACAGCTCCTGACTTGTTATAACTTTCTGGTTGTTAAGAGTGAGTTTACAAGAATTATGCCTTAATTACTGTGAGACTTTAAAACTATAAACGTACACTCAGAACCAAAAAAGCACAGTACAACAGCAAGCAGCTGGCACTAATTGAGGAGTCCATAAACACAAACAACTTCTGGCAAAATTGGAAAAACTATACAAAATGGTTACATTTAAAAACACTCTACAACACTGTTCAAATTGATGCAAATGCAGAACAATGCCAGATTCATGAGAAGTTAAATGGATTACAAAAAGCTATAAAGGACAATCAAAATCCATTGGACTCCCCAATTACTGACCAGCAGCTCAAAAAGAAATTTTTCTTAAAGCATGCGAACCTGATGGCATCCTAAATGAGATGCTCAAATTCACTAGTGCAAAGTTTCAATTGGCTATATTAAAACAGTTTAATTTGATCCTGAGTGTAGGTTATTTCCCTGACATCTGGAATCAAGGACTCATAACCCCAATCTTTAAGAACAGAGACAAATTTGACCCTAACAATTACAGAGGCCTTTGTGTGAAAGTAACCTGGGGAAGGTTTTCTTTAGTATTATAAATGTAAGAGTTCTAAACTTCCTTAATAAGCACAATGTCTTGAGTAAGAGACAAATTGGATTTATACCAAAACATCGCACAACCGATCATATTTACACCCTACACACCCTGATAGATAAACATGTCCACCAAAATAATACCAAAATATACACTTGCTTTATCGAACTCCAAAAAGCATTTGATTCTATTTGGCATACAGGACTGTTCTACAAAGTTATTGAAAGTGGTGTAGGGGGTAAAACACATGACATAATTAAATCAATGTATACGTGCAGCATCAACATTGGCAAGAAAATAACATAATTCTTTAACCAGGGGTGGGGCCTTCGTCAGGGTTGCAGTCTGAGCCCTACACTCTTCATTATTTACATCAACGAATTGGCCACTATTCTAGAAAAATCCTCAGCCCCTGGTGTTAGTCTCCACAATTCAGAGGTTAAATGCCTGCTCTTCGCAGATTACCTGTACCTGCTGTCACCCACAGCACATGGCCTACAGCGGAGCCTAGACCTGCTAGAGCAGTACTGCCAGACCTGGGCCCTGGCAGTAAACCCCAAAAAGACAAAAATAATGATTTTCCAGAGAAGATCCAGATCTCAGAGAACTATGTTCTCAATTGGTACAAAATATACAGAGTACTGCACACACTACAATTACTTAGGTACAAAAATAAGCTCAACTGGACACCTTAATGAGGCAGTGAATGAACGGAGAGAGAAAGCATGCAGGGCATTCTACGCCATTAAAAAACACATTCAAATGGAAATACCTATTAAAATGTGTCTAAAACTAATTGAATGTGTCATTGAACCAATTGCACTTTATGGCAGTGTGGTGTGGGGGACAAACACCCCATTGAAACCCTGCATGCAGAGTTCTGTAAGATTATCCTACATGTCCAGAGGAAAACTACAAACGTCACACCCTGATCTTTTTCACCTGTTTTGTGATTGTCAACACCTCCCTCCAGGTGTCGCCCATAATCCCATTATCCCCAGTGTATTTATACCTGTGTTCTCTGTTTGTCTGTTGCCAGTTCGTTTTGTTTCGTCAAGCCTACCAGCATTTTCCCCTTTCTCCTGTCTTTCTCAAGATCCTGTTTTCTAGTTTTCCTGGTTTTGACCATTCTGCTGCCCTGACCCTGCCTGCCATTCTGTACCTTGTCACACCACCCTGGATTATTGACCTCTGCCTGCCTTGATCCTGAGACTGCCTGCCGTTCTGTACCTTTTGGACTCTGATCTGGATTACTGCCCTCTGCCTGCCCTTGACCTGTCGTTTGCCTGCCCCCTGTTTTTGTAATGAACGTTTTTTACTTCAACACTGTCTGCATCTGGGTCTTCTCCTGAAACATAGTCCCGTGTAGCTCAGTTGGTAGAGCATGGCGTTTACAACGGCAGGGTTGTGGGTTCGATTCCCACGGGGGACCAGTATGAAAATGTATGTAGTCACTAACTGTAAGTCGCTCTGGATAAAAGCGTCTGCTAAATGACTAAAAATGTAAAATGTAAAAAAAATGATACAAGCATTGCATGCAGGGCAGAATTAGGGCAATATCCACTAATAATAAAAACAAAAAATATATAAATTAAGTTTTGGAAACATCTCAAATACAGGACGATAGAAGGGGAGGAAAGACATGGAAGAGAATAGAGAAGAGGATTAGAGAGAGGCAGAGGAGGAGAGAAAAAGAGGAGGAAGAGGAGAGCAGAAGAACAGGAGAAGGTAAGCGGAAGAGAATGAGAGCAGGAGTGAAAAAGTGTGGAAGAGGATAGGAGAGCAGGAGACAAGGAGGAAGAGGATTGGCTTTAGACTAGTATACGCGGCAGGAGGGAGCCATTCAGCTCTATGTGTGTTAGCACAATGATAGATTTACACAACCCTCAAACGCTGACCTTTCAGTCTCTCTCAGCAGCTCCACCAGACGCCCACGTTCCCTCTACTATCCTCCCCAGACTGAGCATCCCTTCTTGGGCCTACCGTAGCCCAGAGATCCTTGCCGCTTCAAAATTCCCACCCGCCTTCCACATCTCTTTGTGCTGATGATTGAAGAGTCAGGCAGGATTTGACCGCTGAGCAGAGCTGAAAGGAGAACAGAGAAAGAGAAAGGATTTGTGGGTTATTCATGCCAGTTCTTTAGAGATTGTAGATATAGAATGGAACAGAGGGCCGAGGATCCATTCATTTCTCTGGCTGTTTTCTCTGAAACCCAATCAGAATCGCACTACAGCTGTGTAATCGCGATGGCGTTTTACAGAGATACTGTATATCATAATAGCAGCTCACTGTATGCTCGTCATTATCTTTCTCTGTCCTTCTCTCCCTCTCTTTTTCTTTCTTCCCATCACTTGCTTTTGCTTGCTGTCTATTTATTTTGCTCTCCTCCTTTTCTCTCTCTCTCTCTCTCTCTCTTTCACTCTCTCTCCCGTCCACTCTCTCTCGCTCTCCCTCTCTAGTCCTTTTTCTTACTCTCCTTTTTTTTCTAAAGCATGGTAGGGTAAAAAATATTGGCCCAATAGCAGTGACCCAATTACTCAAAGAGTGGTCCCACCCCTGTAGGATGTCTCTGTCCCTGGGGAGCAAATCTGCCATGGAGAAGCTATCCATCACTCTGCCCACCCTCTCAGCCAGACACCTTATACTTCCTCCCTTTATTACTGTGTCACACAGACACACACAGACACACACACACATACACACACACTCCCTCTCTTTCTCCCTCTCTTTCCTGATGGAATATCAGGTTGTGTGGAGTCTGACATGTGTACGCAATTATTTCCTTAGCGCTGGCATCTCATCACACCTCCTGTCTTTGTTTGCATAATCTTGTCTGCGTTGTACAACCCTGTCATTAGAATTTGATGAAGGGGGTTGATGTAGCAGCAAGTGGGTAACTATTAATTTGCAGAATTTACGTTCTGCTGCAAAAGTAATAAAAGTGGCTGCTGCTGAAAATAGGTGCTAACGGTTAGGAATGAGATTATTATAGTGATACAAGGTCCATTACCAGAGTGCATATCTATTTAACATGACAAATTGAGAGTGCTTGATGTCAACCAATTTTGTAATGTTTATCTAAGACTGTTTGTCCTAAATTGAATCTCATCCATGCTGAGACGTATAGACAACCTACATGCACGCACACACACTCATCATCCCCCCCACCTCCCCCCCCCCCCCCCCACACACACACTTAGAGCAGAAACACACAGAGCATGAGAATAATAGTGTGATGACGTTAGCCCTTCTCAACCTGAGCATATCTTTCCTATCTGTCAGATCAGCGGAGGAAGCCTAGCAAATGGGGAGAAATGGGGGAACATGATTATCTTCCAGCCGCGAGACGAGATTAGTCAATAAACAGTAATTGATAAATGGGAGATGTCAGGAGATGTAATTGTGGGTCTAATCATGCTCATTAGTTTAATGGGGAGAAATGCTGAAACAAGCGAAGAATGGTCCATTCTTTCTCTGTGGGTATAATATATTATGGGTCAGAATTAGGGTCGCAAAACTACTGGTAATTTACCCAAGTTACCCAAACTTTCTATAATTTTGGTAATTAACAGGTAATATATGGAAATCTATGGTAACTTTGATAATTTATACTTGAATAACAGAAAAAAAAAGTATTCATATATTTTATATTTTTTTTACATCTGTGTCCATATTGTCCATGATTTTCTAGTTGATAGACCATATGGTTAAAGAGAAAATAGCCTAATTAATGAAAAAAAAACATCTAATCAACAATGGCATTATTTTCAATGAACTGTGAAACTCTTCCAACTATTGACTTTGTGTGTACAAAAAAATTATAAAGGATATTTCATGCTGAAACGCTCATATTAAACACCAATGGTATTTACTATGGTTTTTTTTTTACGAGCCATGTGTCGTCCGAAACAAGACCCCACCAAGCCGCACTGCTCGCTTAACCTGGAAGCCAGCCGCACCAATGTGTCAGAGGAAACACCGTACAGCTGGCGACTGAAGTCAGCGTGCATACACTTAGCCGCCACAAGGAGTTGCTAGAGCATGATGGGACAAGGACATCCCAGCTGGCCAAACCCTCCCCTAACCTGTCTCATGGGCCTCCCAGTCGCGGCCGGCTGCAACACAGCCTGGGATCGAACCCGGGTCTGTAGTGACACCTCTAGCACTGCGATGCAGTGCCTTAGACCGCTGCGCCACTCGGGAGGCCCCATACATTTAGAGATCGACTATCCAAATAAAGTGTTACGGATCCTTCTACGTCTTCTGTTCTACAGCGTTTCTATCCCTATAGCGCTCTATAAAAGGGTCCGTTCACTCTGTATCTCTTATTTGTTTGTACCTTGACGTACTCCCTCTTCTGTCGCTGTGTACCGCCTTTCTGTCGCTGTGTACTTCCAAATATACGCCTTTCTGTCCAAATATACCGCTTTCTGTCCCTGTATGCTGCCTTTCTGTCCCTGTATGCTGCCTTTCTGTCCCTGTATACCACCTTTCTGTCCCTGTCTGCCTTTCTGTCCCTGTATACTGCCTTTCTGTCCCTGTATAACACCACTCTAAAGCCCTCTGGACTCCCTCAGCCACTCCTCATACCCCTTACGGCTCCTCTACCTTGCGAGAAGATCTTTCTCCCTATAGACCACTGCTCTGTTTCTGTACCAGTCTAAAGCCCTCTGGACTCAGAAGACTCCCACAGCTACTCCTCATGCCCATCACGGCTCCCCACCACAATCCTGACATCAGTCTATAAAGCCAGATAGGGCCCTGAGGTTATCTGTCCATCTGCCAATCAAAGACTGAAGTGGACTACAGTCACCCGACACAAAGGAGGAAATATGGTTGAGAGGAAGGACATGTTCATATTCACTATGGAATGGGGAGAATCAGGGTTTGACTGGTGGATTGTTTTCTCCCCTCCTCTCCTCTCCTCTTTTCCATAAGCGGGAATCTGATTTGTAAAAGATGAAAGACCTTCTTGACATGCTGCTCCCTTCTTCTCTTAGAGAGACAAGAGAACATGAGAGATGATGTGGAGTACGGTTAATTTGATGTTGTGAGGAAGAGATGGCTGAGTTTGTGTGTGTGTGTGTGGTTGTGTCTATTTGTGTGTGTGTTTAAGGTGCTGGCATGTGCACATCTGAAAATGTCTGCGTGTGTGTGTGTATCTGACAGTGTTTGTGTGTGTCCCGCTGTGCTCCCCCATATTGGAGCTGGGAGCTGCCTACGAGACAAAGCGCCCATTGAACCATTGTGCTCTCTAGCTCTCTGTTAGGCGCCCATTAGAAGAGATAGCTCCTATTCTCAGTCATGCTCCCATGCTCTCATTACCAGCCTACACCACAGCGGAGGCAATATGGCTGTCATTTAAACATGAACCATTATACTCTACCCTACTTCCTATCTAGCCTGTGTTAATTGACTGAGTTAACAAGCGGGTTAAAGACTATGGAAACTGCATTAATGATACAATGTGAACTTACTAAGTCAGGGTTGGTGGTTTATCCAAAATGTGTATTATTTATGGTAAGCTTTTCAGTAGGATATCATCTCATATGTTGATGATGCATAGTTTTTCGGGAAAAAGTTAATGCTTTCAAATACAACTTTCACTACATACGCAACTTTTCAGTACTGTAAGTATGAAACATACAGTATGCTGTGAGTGTGAGCATGCAGTAGGTCATCATTATGGTGGCCTCTTGCGTAACCCCCTCTCATTACAGGTGCAGATACATTCTGGTTTTCATCATGTTTAAACCCATAAGGTCAGCTGGCTGAGACGAATAGCAAATTACTAAAACACTGAATGAGTGTGTGTGTGTGTGTGTGTGCGAGAGAGAGAGCAAGAGAGACACAGAGAGAAAGGGAGCGAGAGAGAGCAAAGAAAGACTGAGCAAGAGAAAAAGTGTGAGAGAGACGGAGTGACGGAGAGGTAGAAGGAGCAAGAGAGAAAGTACCAGAGAGATGGAAAGAGATGAAAGAAAGAGAGAGAGTGCCACTGCGCAAACAAGCTGACACTCAGTCACCATGGCAACGCTTTGATGTGCAGGTGCCATACCTTCTGCCAATAGGGGAGTTTCTGTAAAGTATGTTTCAGTTTGTCTAAGTTGTGCAACTGTGAATTGGGGCTTTTATTGTTTTGTATGTAGAGAATGATCTGTGTGGGTATATTTCAGTGAGTTTTCTGTGTGCGTCATTCTATAGGGGTGTGCAGGAAAGACAGACAAAGCTTATTGGCTGATCTCTCTCTCTCTCTCTCTCTCTCTCTCTCTCTCTCTCTCTCTCTCTCTCTCTCTCTCTCTCTCCAATTTAAAGGGGATTTATTGGCATGGGAAACATACACACAGTGGACAGTTTATTAGGTACACCACCCCGTTTACTAAAGTGGTTTGCTCCTACAGACAGTGAGTCATGTGGCTGTGGCTTGCTATAGAAAGCAGGCAGACCGGCATCGAGGCATTCAGTTACTGTTCGATTGAATGTTAGAATGGGCAAAACGAGTGACCTAAGTGACTTCAGTGGGCACGTAATCACCAACACTGGACAATTGAGGACAGTGGGAAAACATATCCTGGTCCGACGAATCCCGGTTCCTGTTGCGTCATGCTGATGGCAGAGACAGGATATGGCATAAGCAGCATGAGTCAATCGCCCCATCCTGCCTGGTGTCAACGGTACAGGCTGGTGGTGGTAGTGTAATGGTGTGGGGAATGTTTTCCTGGCACACGTTAGGTCCCTTGATACCAATTGAGCAACGTTTCCATGCCCTGAAGAATTCAGGCTGTTCTGAAGGTAAAGGGTGGTCTGACCCAGTACACGATGGGTGTACCTAATAAACTAAGTGTGTGTTTACATTGCCAAAGCAAGTGAAATAAAAATATATACAAAAATATGTACAGTA
The DNA here is from genome assembly GCF_020615455.1 of Coregonus clupeaformis. Classification (NCBI taxonomy): domain Eukaryota; kingdom Metazoa; phylum Chordata; class Actinopteri; order Salmoniformes; family Salmonidae; genus Coregonus; species Coregonus clupeaformis. The sequence goes on along the minus strand of NC_059227.1, from coordinate 16,390,451 downwards.
AACATTGCACTCATAAAGTTTTCAAATGTTATATTACCAGCTACAGTGTTTTTAACAATGTGCAAATAATTGTAGTACGAATAGTAGGGGAAGATAAGTAAACAGATAAATATTGAGTGTATTTACAATGTCGTTTGTGCTCCACTGGTTACCCTGTTTTCATGACAAAGGGTCACAAATCTTGCTGCTGTGATTTCACATTGCAGTATTTCGGCTAACAGATATGGAAGTTTATCAATGTTTGATTTGTTTTAAAAATCTTTGTGGGTATGTGTGATCTGTGGTTTTTAATATGGTCATACCTTTGGCAGGAGGTAAGGAAGTGCTGCTCAGTTACCACCTCATTTTATGGGCAGTGGGCACATAGGCAGACCTGGCTCTCGAGAGAAGAAAGGCTAAGGCAGCCTTTTTTTAATAGCAAGGCTATGCTCACTGAATCTGTACATAGTCAAGGATTTTCCTAATTTTGGATCAGTCACAGTGGTCAGGTATTCTGCTACTGTGTACTCACTGTTTAGGGCCAGATAGCATTCCAGTTTACTTTGTTTTTTGGTTGATTCTTTCCAGTGTGTAAAATAGTAATCTTTTTGTTTTCTTATTGTTTGGTTGGGTCTAATTGTGTTACTGTGTTAGGGCTCTGTGGGGTCTGTTTGCATTTGTGAAAAAATACCCCCAGAACCAGCTGGCTGAGGGGATTCTTCTAGAAGTGAATCTCTCTGTAGGTCAGGGCTTCGCGGTGGAATGTGTGGGCATCACTTCCTTTTAGGTGGTTGTAGAATTTAACATCTCTTTCTGGAGAAAAACATTTGCGGGTATAGTCCATAATTCTGCTCTGCATGCAATGTTTGGGGTTTTGCATTGTACATTAAGGATATTTACAGAACTCTGTATGCAGAGTCTCAATTGGGTGTTTTTCCCATTTTCTCAATTCTTGGTTGGTGAGTGGACCCAAGACCGTCAACCATGGAGAGCAATGGGTTCTATAACGGATTTAAGTATTTTTAGCCAGATCGTAATTGGGATTTCGAGTTTTATGTTCCTTTTGATGGCACTGAAATCCCTTCTTGCCTTGTCTCTTAGATCGTTCACAGCCTTGTGGAAGTTACCTGTTGCGTTGATGTTTAGGCCGAGGTAGGTATAATTCTTTGTGTGCTCTAGGGCAAACAGTGTCTAGATAGTATTTGTATTTGTTGTCCTGGCAACTGGACCTTTTTTGGAACACCATTATGTTTGTCTTACTGAGATTTATGGTCAGGGCACAAGTCTGACAGAATCTGTACAGAATATCTAGGTACTGCTGTAGCCCTTTTTGGTTGGGGACAGAAGCACCAGATCATCTGCAAACAGTAAACATTTTACGTTAGAGTCTAGAAGGGTGAGGCTGGGTGCTGCAGACTGTTCTAGTGCCCTCGCCCATCATTGATATACAGTATATGTCGAAGAGGGTGGGGCTCAAGCTGCATCCCATTCTCACCCCACGGCTCTGAAGAAAGATATACAGTATGTGTGTTTATTGCACACTTGTTGTTTGTGTACATAGATGTGTACCACTTTCCATCAATTTGTACAGCAGGCCCTCATGCCAAATTGAGTTGATTTCAAGCATGTTGATTTCAATCTCTCTCTCTCTCTCTCTCTCTCTCTCTCTCTGTCGCGCTTGTCAGAATTTCCTTGATTCGCTGGTAGGGAAGAGTGAGGGAAATTATTTGAAAGTTGCAAGCTCACTAATATAGTATTGGAGACCGGGGGAAGTTATAACATATTTTGTATATTTATTTACACCGGTTTGAGTGTGTCAAGAACTGCAACGCTGCTGGATTTTTCACACCCAACAGTTTCCAATGTCTATCAAGAATGGTCCACCACCCAAAGGACATCCAGCCAACTTGACACAACATGGGTCAACATGGGCCAGCATCCCTGTGGAACGCTGTCAACACCTTGTAGAGTACATGCCCCGACGAATTTAAGTTCACCTAATGTTTTATACACTCAGCATATATATATATATATATATATATATACAGTGGGGAAAAAAAGTATTTAGTCAGCCACCAATTGTGCAAGTTCTCCCACTTAAAAAGATGAGAGAGGCCTGTAATGTTCATCATAGGTACACGTCAACTATGACAGACAAAATGAGAAAAAAAGATCCAGAAAATCACATTGTAGGATTTTTAATGAATTTATTTGCAAATTATGGTGGAAAATAAGTATTTGGTCACCTACAAACAAGCAAGATTTCTGGCTCTCACAGACCTGTAACTTCTTCTTTAAGAGGCTCCTCTGTCCTCCACTCGTTACCTGTATTAATGGCACCTGTTTGAACTTGTTATCAGTATAAAAGACACCTGTCCACAACCTCAAACAGTCACACTCGAAACTCCACTATGGCCAAGACCAAAGAGCTGTCAAAGGACACCAGAAACAAAATTGTAGACCTGCACCAGGCTGGGAAGACTGAATCTGCAATAGGTAAGCAGCTTGGTTTGAAGAAATCAACTGTGGGAGCAATTATTAGGAAATGGAAGACATACAAGACCACTGATAATCTCCCTCGATCTGGGGCTCCACGCAAGATCTCACCCCGTGGGGTCAAAATGATCACAAGAACGGTGAGCAAAAATCCCAGAACCACACGGGGGGACCTAGTGAATGACCTGCAGAGAGCTGGGACCAAAGTAACAAAGCCTACCATCAGTAACACACTACGCCGCCAGGGACTCAAATCCTGCAGTGCCAGACGTGTCCTCCTGCTTAAGCCAGTACATGTCCAGGCCCGTCTGAAGTTTGCTAGAGTGCATTTGGATGATCCAGAAGAGGATTGGGAGAATGTCATATGGTCAGATGAAACCAAAATAGAACTTTTTGGTAAAAACTCAACTCGTCGTGTTTGGAGGACAAAGAATGCTGAGTTGCATCCAAAGAACACCATACCTACTGTGAATCATGGGGGTGGAAACATCATGCTTTGGTGCTGTTTTTCTGCAAAGGGACCAGGACGACTGATCCATGTAAAGGAAAGAATGAATGGGGCCATGTATTGTGAGATTTTGAGTGAAAACCTCCTTCAATCAGCAAGGGCATTGAAGATGAAACGTGGCTGGGTCTTTCAGCATGACAATGATCCCAAAAAAACCGCCCGGGCAACGAAGGAGTGGCTTCGTAAGAAGCATTTCAAGGTCCTGGAGTGGCCTAGCCAGTCTCCAGATCTCAACCCCATAGAAAATCTTTGGAGGGAGTTGAAAGTCCGTGTTGCCCAGCGACAGCCCCAAAACATCACTGCTCTAGAGGAGATCTGCATGGAGGAATGGGCCAAAATACCAGCAACAGTGTGTGAAAACCTTGTGAAGACTTACAGAAAACGTTTGACCTGTGTCATTGCCAACAAAGGGTATATAACAAAGTATTGAGAAACTTTGTTATTGACCAAATACTTATTTTCCACCATAATTTGCAAATAAATTCATAAAAATCCTACAATGTGATTTTCTGGATTTATTTTTCTCATTTTGTCTGTCATAGTTGACGTGTACCTATGATGAAAATTACAGGCCTCTCTCATCTTTTTAAGTGGGAGAACTTGCACAATTGGTGGCTGACTAAATACTTTTTTTCCCCACTGTATATATGGACACACCTACTAATTCAAGGGTTTTACTTTATTTTTTCTATTTTTACATTGTAGAATAATAATGAAGCAATCAAAACAATGAAATAACACATATGGAATCATTTAGTAACCAAAAAAGTGTTAAACAAATCAAAGTATATTTTATATTTGAGATTCTTCAAATAGCCACCCTTTGCCTTGATGACAGCTCTGCACACTCTTGGCATTCTCTCAACCAGCTTCATGAGGTAGTCACCTGGAATGCATTTCAATTAACAGGTGTTCCTTCTTAAAAGTTAATATGTGGAATTTCTTTCCTTCTTAATGCGTTTGAGCCAATCAGTTGTGTTGTGACAAGGTAGGGGTGGTGTACAGAAGATAGCCCTATTTGGTAAAAGACCAAGTCCATATTATGGCAAGAACAGCTCAAATAAGCAAAGCGAAACGACAGTCCATCATTACTTTAAGACATGAAGGTCAATCAATTCTGAAAATTTCACTTGAAAGTTTCTTCAAATGCAGTCGCAAAAAACATCAAACGCTATGATGAAACTGGCTCTCATGAGGACCGCCACAGGAATGGAAGACCCAGAGTTATCTCTGCTGCAGAGGATAAGTTCAATAGAGTTATCAGCCTCAGAAATTGCAGCCCAAATAAATGTTTCACAGAGTTCAAGTAAAAGACACATCTCAACATAAATTGTTCAGAGGGGATTGTGTGAATCAGGCCTTCATGGTTGAATTGCTGCAAAGAAACCACTACTAAAGGACACCAATAATAAGAAGAGACCTGCTTGGGCCAAGAAACACGAGCAATGGACATTAGACCGGTCGAAATGTGTCCTTTGGTCTGGAGTCCAAATTGGAGATTTTTGGTTCCAATCGTCGTGTCTATGTGAGACGCAGTGTGGGTGAACGGATGATCTCCGTATGTGTAGATCCCACCGTAAAGCATGGAGGAGCAGGTGTTATGGTGTGTGGGTGCTTTGCTGGTGACACTGTCTGTGAGTTATTTAGAATTCAAGCTTAACCGGAATGGCTACCACAGCATTCTACAGCGATACGCCATCCCATCTGGTTTGGGCTTAGTGGGACTATCATTTGTTTTTCAACAGGGCTATGACCCAACACACCTCCAGGCTGTGTATTTAACCAACAAGCAGAGTGATGGAGTGCTGCATCAGATGACCTGGCCTCCACAATCCTCCGACCGCAACCCAATTGAGATGGTTTGGGATTAGTCGGACCGCAGAGTGATGGAAAAGCAGCCAACAAGTGCTCAGCATGTGTGGGAACTCCTTCAAGACTGAAGAATCTCAAATATAAAATATAATTTGATTTGTTTAACACTTTTTTGGTTACTAAATGATTCCATATGTGTTATTTCATCGTTTTGATGTCTTCACTATTATTCTACAATGTCAAAAATAGTAAAAATAAAGAAAAACCCTTGAATGAGTAGGTGTGTCCAAACCTTTGACTGGTACTGTATTATAGACCTGTTTGGGTTAGTGATCATTTGTTGTGTGGCTCTCTATTTGCCCTCAGCATGCATTTTTTTCACCATGGTGAATGTCTAAAGAATCCATATGTTCTTCTGAAATATCAACACAGAAATACAGGACATTTATTTACTCTTATTATGGTGGCGATTTGACACAATTACAATCATGGTCTTGAATTGGACTCGCATTTTTCTGGTCTCAGTCTTGACTCGGTTTGGACCCCTAACCCCCCTCCAGGCTTGGTCTTGAATCGGTCTCGCTTTAGGTGGTCTCAAACACAACGCTGCTATATAGTGCACTATTTTTGACCAGGGCCCATAAAGCTCTATGTAGGGAATATGTTGTCAATAGGAACACAGCCTGAGCATCAACACATCAAACAGAGCCAGACATGCAGATAAATTATTGTCACATACACCAGATGGGTGCAGTGAAATGTGTTGTTTTACAGGGTAAGCCATAGTAGGACGGTGCCCTTGGAGCAAATTACGGTTAAGTGTCCTGCTCAAGGGAACATTGACAGATTTTTCACCTTATCGGCTCTGGTATTAGAACCAGCTACCTTTCGGTTACTGGCCCAAAGCTCTAACCGCTAGACTACCTGCCGCCCTATAATAATTACATTTAAGTCATTTAGCAGACGCTCTTATCCAGAGCGACTTACAGTTAGTGCATACATTATTTTATTATTTTATTTTTCATACTGGCCCCCCATGGGAATCAAACCCACAACCCTGGCGTTGCAAACGCCATGCTCTACCAACTGCCATGCTCTACATCCCTGCCGGCCATTCCCTCCCCTACCCTGGACGACGCTGGGCCAATTGTACGCCGCCCCATGGGTCTCCCGGTCGCGGCCAGCTACGACAGAGCCTGGATTCTAACCAGGATCTCTAGTGGCTTGGCCTTAGACCACTGCGCCACTCGGGAGGTAATAATAATAATAATAATTCCATGCTGTGACACACAAAACACCTGTAGAGACACACACACAGATCCATATACACACCACAACAACATACATAATGTACACACACACACACAGACAAATACAGTCAGACACACACGTGCACACACACACACGCACACACCAAGACTCCCCCTTAGCAGCACTCCACCACCTGCAGCAAAGTGATTCTCCTCAGGATCCTGTAGGACAGAGTGAATAGGAGTGGTGTTTTCTGCCCCTGTCAGGTTGCGGTGCCTGTACTGCCTGTAAAGCCTTTGAACAGTGAGCCAGTACGCACGTACTCACGCACATGCGTACACACACACAGCGATTAGGAACAGGCCTCAATAGGAATCATAAATAATGACTGTCATATTCACACGCCTCCACCCACGCCAAAGCTACTGTGCTCCTTATGCTGCGCCGCCTGTCACTCACTCCCTGCTCGGAGGTATGGGGGTGTTTACTCACACATGAGTGTCTGTCTGTGTGTGTGTATGTTCCAGAAAAGCACAAGCATATTATGACCTCTGCCATCTCCTTAACCGGCAGCTGATTCTTAAAGGCTACCCTCCTTCACTCCCTCCATATTTCCCCCCATCCCTATCCTCCTCCTCCCTAGAGGTTTATGCACCCCCTCATGCACACTGGCAGTATACAATATGAGACACAGGTAATCACTAACACACACACTCACTCCTACAAAACCTATACCTATCATAGGAGAGGCTATGGATGAATTCCAACAAACACCCTCTATGATGTATGTCTCACAGAGAGAGCTCACACTTTTGGGATTTGTCGACTCATACAATTTTCAAGACTATAAAAGTTTTCTACATAGAAGAGCCAGGCATATTACAGTCATGTTGAGGGTTTCACTCTCACAGTCTCAGCCTTTGATGTTCACATCCCCGTCAGACTTTGAGAAGTTGTGGGGAGAATATTGAAAGTGTGTGTGTGTGTTTGTGCGCGTGTATGTGTGTGTATTTGTGTGAGCGTGCGCGTCCACACACATTCCCAAATGCACACCCTACAACTCAAGCATCATTCTCAGCAGTCTATGTGCTTTAACTCCATACAGCAACAGAGGTAGAGGGGCTTTATTTTCAGTTCAATGAACAATGTCAATAGACAATTAGGCATTTACGGGATTCTCCCCGAAAGCTAATTACAAGTCCGTAATTAGTGGGAGCGAAAGCTTAAGTGTTCCCAAAAATGAAACAGCAGAGAGCCATTTCCCGAGTGCTGCGCTGTGCTTGAGCCTGACACTACAGCCTCTCACCACGACCTGAGACCCAGGAAAGACACTCACTGTAGAAGGACTGGAGAGCTAGGGGACAGGAGGAGCACAGCAACACACCACACACCACACACCACGCACACACCCACTTCGACCTGAGAACCATTCACCGTAGAAGAGGGAATGAAGAGATAGGAGATGCTCAGTGCTACATTATGGTAGGCTAAGGAGTGACAGGGGGCTAATAAGAGTGCTGAATGAGACTATATTTCACTCTTGGGAGGGGCACTATAGATGCTTGACCAGCAGTTATGGGGGAGGGTGCCACCATCAGTCTTCCTACTTCCCTCCCTTCTGCTCCCTCTTTCTCTCCTTCCCTCCCTCCGTCTTTCTCTCCTTACCTCCCTCCCCCTTCAGACAGCCCCTTGACAATCCTCTCCATACAGTCTGGCTCCATTCCATTTAAATTCAGCCCATTCAGGAAATTGAATTGAAATCCCAGTCGAGAATTTGAAAATAAATAACATCTTCTGTATTGACTTAAAGGACAAATCCACCCAAAACCACTCATTCCTTTAACTTACAGTGTTAAATAACACTAATATGTGAGAACAATATGTTTTGTGAACAAATGTTTTATTTTTCCATTTTAATAAGGTTGGTAGCAGCTCAAGTCGACTACAAAATCCACAATATCAGCATGTAAATTAGCTAGTTAGCTGTAAAATCGCCTAAACAAACTACACTATATATTTAGGAGTCTACAATCTCACCATGTTCAACCTGCAGGTTGATGTGTCTCACAGAGTGGAGTCTGACGTTCGCAACGGCAGATATACTTTTGAGGAGATGGGAAACGTTGCCCATGCTACGTCAATGGGCCGGGCGGTGGATTCTGGGCAATTCTGGGACAAAGAGCGCTCTCCTTCAAGGAGTGAATTGGAGTCTATTGGGCGCTAGCTCAATAACCCAACATTAGCACGAATTTCGTCAACAAGAAGTACAACATTACACATATTTTCCGACATGTGAGATAATTAACTTGCTATCTGTAATATCGTATAGCTTTGGAATCGTGTCATTACATACTTTCAAGGAAAATAGGCACGGGTGGCGCAGCGGTCTAAGGCACTGCATCTCAGTGCTTGAGGCGTCACTACAGACCCCCTGGTTCGATTCCAGGCTGAATCACAACCGGCCGTGATTGGGAGTCCCATAGGGCGGCGCACAATTGGCCCAACGTCGTCCGTGTTTGGCCGGTGTAGGCCGTCATTGTAAATAAGAATTTGTTCTTAACTGACTTGCCTAGTTAAATAAAGTTAAAATAAAAAAAATATATATACTGACTTTGAGAAGGGATTGCGTAACTATTAGCTTAGCATCGTGAATGCAGCTTGACATCGTGAACGCGATTGGTCGACAGTCTGCTGGGTGGGGCATTATAGGTTCCTTCATTCATTGGATTCCTTTCTCCTTTCTATATTATCTCTGGCGATGGCACCATGCAATGCACCCTGGACTATAGAGGCAGACAAATAGGAAAAATGTGCTATAAACTACCCTTCATTAAACTACACATTTCTCGAGGTAGGAATATCGCAAAAATATGATCAATGGCTCATTCGAGAGAAGACATCCTCCCAAGTTATGACATGGGCCAGTATTGAAATTTCACATGTATGATAGACGTTTAGGCGATCTATAAGTCGTATTCCTGTTAACTTCCAGTGTAGTGAGAGCGACTTTATCACAGTGCTACGTCATACCGGCTGGATTTCTGCCTGCTTGAATGCCAATAACTCAGATATACATGAAAACATGAAATGACGCAGGGAATCGATAGAACACCACTCAGAGATGCACAAAAACAATATAACATTCAAAATGGGTGAACCTTTCTTTTAATGGAAATGGAACTGACCCCATTCAAACCCTGTATTCTCAACCTCTTGACACCCCTTGCACCTTACCCCCTTCCCTTCTAGGTATTCCTTTTCCCTTTCTCTTCTCATTGCTTTCCCTCCCTCTCTCTTTGAGTCCACGTGTGGTGACGTCTCTCTTTCTCTCTCTCACTCTCTCCTTTCAGATCATAATGAATACGAATATATCGACAAAGGGGACCTGATCCTAGATCAGCACTCCTATTCTGAGATGCTTTATGAACACGGAACCAGGTGTCCCAGCTCTCTAATTAGAAGAAAGAATGTTTGGATTATGACTTCACAGTGGCCCTGTTTCCTCCTTGTTAGTTCTCTCTTTTCCTCACCTCATCAATAGCCTCTTTCTCTTCTAGTCAATTAATCTATAATATCCCTTCACCACCAGACCAAATCACTCCGCCAAACCAAATTAATCCTCCCAGCACTACAGCAACATTCCTAGTCCCTCTCTCAAACACTTAGACTCCAATCAGAACTTCTCTCTCTCAGCTTGTATCTGTCTATCTCTCTCTTTCTCCATCATTACTCTTCCTCTCTTTCTCCTCCTCTCTTCATATGTGTGTGTGACAAGACTGTGTTGTTGCTATCTCCTCCTGTGTGTGTCACAGGAGTGTATGTTGCTTTCCTCCTGTGTGTGTGTGTGTGTGTGTGTGTGTGTGTGACAAGAGTGTCAGTGTGTGTTGTCTCTCCTTAGGAGTGTGTGTTGGCGTTACAGAATGTAGAGTCATTGGGCTTGTTGTGGCATTGTGTAGCTGTCAGCCCCGCGGCTGGAGGAAGATGTATAGAGAGACAGAGACAGGAGGACAGGAGTGCGTCAGAGAGGATTGACCTGTCACTGATTCACAGCAAATTGCTAGGTCATCAAAATGCTGCTGCTCAGAGCAGGTCAGTGAGAGAAAGAAATAAAGACTCTTATCTCCCTCACTAACTTTAAGCATCAGTTGTCAGAGCACCTTACCGATCACTGCACCTGTACACAGCCCATCTGAAATTAGCCTACCCAACTACCTCATCCCCATATTGTTATTTATTTTGCACATTTGCACCCCAGTATCTCTATTTGCACATCATCTCTTGCACATCTATCATTCCAGTGTTAATACTAAATTGTAATTATTTTGCACTATGGCCTATTTATTGCCTTACCTCCATAACTTGCTACATTTGCACACACTGTATATATATTTTTTCTTTAATGTTTTGTTTTACTCCATATGTAACTCTGTGTTGTTGTTTTTATCGCACTGCTTTGCTTTATCTTGGCCAGGTCGCAGTTGTAAATGATAACTTGTTCTCAACTGGCTTACCTGGTTAAATAAAGGTTAAATAAAAAATTAAATAAAAATGAGGACCACCAAAGGAATGGAAGACCCAGAGTTTCCTCTGCTGCAGAGTTACCAGCCTCAGAAATTGCAGCCCAAATTAATGCTTCACAGAGTTCAAGTTACAGACACAGCTCAACATCAACTGTTTAGAGGGGACTGTGTGAATCAGGCCTTCATGGTCGAATTGCTGCAAAGAAAGCACTACTAAAGGACATCAATAAGAAAAAGAGACTTGCTTGGGCCAAGAAACACGAGCAATGGACATTAGACCGGTGGAAATTTGTCCTTTGGTCTGGAGGCCAAATTGGAGATTTGTGGTTCCAACCGCCGTGTTTTTGTGAGATTAACGGATGTTCTCTGCATGTGTAGTTCCCACCGTAAAGCATGGAGGAGGAGGTGTTATGGTGTGGGGGTGCTTTGCTGGTGACACTATCTGTGATTTATTTAGAATTTAAGGCACACTTAACCAGCATGGCTACCACAGCATTATACAGCGATACGCCATCCCATCTGGTTTGGGCTTAGTGGGACTATCATTTGTTTTTCAACTAGACATGGGCTTAGTGGGACTATCAATTATTTTTCAACAGGACAATGACCCAACACACATCCAGGCTGTGTAAGGACTATTTTACCAAGAAGGAGAGTGATAGTGCTGCATCAGATGACTTGGCCTCCACAATCACCCGACCTCAACCCAATTGAGATGGTTAGGGATGAGTCGTACCGCAGAGTGAAGGAAAAGCAGCCAACATGTGGGAACTCCTTGAAGACTGTTGGAAAAGCATTCCAGGTGAAGCTGGTTGAGAGACTGTCAAGAGTGTGCAAGGCTGTCATCAAGGCAAAGGGTGGCTATTTGAAGAATCTCAAATATAAAATATATTTTGTTTTGTTTAACACTTTTTTGTTTACTACATGATTCCATATGTGTTATTTCATAGTTTTGATGTCTACACTATTATTCTTCAATGTAAAAAATAGTAAAAATAAAGAAAATCCCTTGAGTGAGTAGGTGTGTCCAAACTTATGACTGGTAGTGTATACATATATTTTTTAAACGAGTGCCTAGCACTGGGTTGGAACATGTGACCCTCGAAGCCGAAACTCGCGGCTTACGCCCATCTGTCCACAACACCCTAGCAAAACCCAAGCCTACTTGATGGTAATAGCACTCACCGTTGCCCCTAGTGGCCGGTTTTGAAGTCAACTCCCGAAGTCTTGAGAGAAAATGAGACAATGTTTACAGTATCTGTCTCTGTGTTTGTGTGTATCTGCATTTCATTTTCAATTAATTTGCAAAAAAATCTAAAAACATGTTTTCACTTTGTCATTATGGGGCATTGTCTGTAAATGTAGATGTCTAAAAATATTTTTGGAATTCAGGCTGTAACCACAGGAGTTTGGTGACACCTTAATTGGGGATGATGGTCACTTGGTAATGGTTGGAATAAGTGGAAAAGTATCAACAACATTAAACTTATGGTTTACATGTTTTGATGCCATTCCATTTGCTCTGTTCCAGACATTATTATGAGCCGTCCTCCCCTCAGCAGCCTCCACTGGCTGTAACACAACAAAATGTGGAATAAGTGAAGTGGTATGAATATTTTCTGAAGGCAATGTATGTGTGTGTGTGTGGATTTATTCAAATGCTTGTATGTTCTATGCGTGTTGGTGTACTTACTATTTTAATGTATGTGTGAGTTTTAATGTGTGTGTACTATACCGGCACACGTGTATGTGTGTGTGTGTGTGTATGTGTGTGTCTATGTGTGTGTGTGTGTGTTTGCATCCATGCTTGTACTATCTCTGCTCCTGTGGGTGTGTGTAGCGCTGGCCATCTGCTCTGACACTGATAAATGTCTGTGGCTCTTTGAGGAGCGGTGCAGAGAGCCTCAATCCCTCCTGCCTGCCTGTCTGTGCTCATTGCTCCCTCCTATTATTTATTAGTGAGCTAGGAGCCTAGCTGCAGCCTGGAGCTCCTGGGTGGGGCTCAGTCTGTCAGGCTACAATCAGTCTGCAGTAAGAAGCCTCAGTCCTGTCAGAGAGGGAGTCACAGAGGCTGTGTTGACACTTTCTCCCCTCTGCTAATTTACTCACTTGGAATGATACATCTCAAAAACAAATGGATAGAGATACAGAGCTTTGTAGTCTACCCACACCCAATTATTTCCACAGGTGAATAAAGCTTTCTGGGGTACCACTTTCCTGCCCCATGACTTGAGGTCCTTACAATTCACATAATATACCTTTCTTGGCTTGGTAATACTGCTCCAGATACAGTGACTTGTGCCAGTATCACCCAATTATTTCCAGAGGTGAATAGAGCTTTCTATGGTACCACTGTCCTGCCTTTATGACTTGAGTTCCTTACAATTCACATAACATCCCTTTACTGATTTGGAATGATACTGCTCACAAACGGTTAGGGACACAGATAGAGCTTTGTATCTCCCAATTCTATGACAATTCTGGCATATGACTTGATGTCCTTACAATTCACATACTATTATACCTTTACACACTTGATACGGAATGATACTGCTTACCAACAGATGGAGATGGAGAGTGAGAGCCTTGTACCATCACCCCCCGATCAACCTTTCCATTTGATTAATTCCAAAGGGCATAAAGCTTTCTAGGGTATGTCTATTCTGCCTTATGACTTGGGGTTCACGTGCTATAGTAGACAATAGACATACTTAATACTATTATTGTTGATACTATATGATACTATCTCCGTGCTGTATGCTGTGTACAATTAACTGTATGCTTACTTAAGTCTATTTAAAAGCAAAGAGAAGGGTGTTGTTAAGACGAGAGAATGAATAGGCTGTTGTAACTTCAAATTGATAATGCACCACCCCACCAGTGTTTTAATTAACTGGGTCATGGACCACTTCTATTCTGTCTGTATGTGTCTGTGTGTCTGTGTGTCTGTGTGTTTGTGTGTGCATATTACTTTGTGTGTTGTTTTTGCAGACAGAGAGAGAGAGAGAACAAGAGAGAGAACGAGAGAGAGAATGCGAACAAGAGAGAACAAGAGAGAGCCAGAACAAGAGAAAAACAGGAGAAAGAGAGAGACACACAGAGAGAGAAAGAGAGAGAGACACACAGAGAGAGAGCGAGAGAGAGAGAGACACAGAGAGAGAGAGAGACAGAGAGAGAGAGAGAGAGAGAGAGAGAGAGAGACAGAAAGATATGCATAAACAACAACCAGTTCTGCCTCTTGGTGTTGCATGTTATCTGATGCACATTTGTGTGTTTCTGAGAAATGACTAAAATCCCATTTTCCCTCAACAGTTCCAGATATGGTCCATCCATTTTGCACGACCAGCTGGGTAACGTAGAATGAGGAAGCCAAACGGTCGCTCAGAAATCTTTATCAGAAGGGAATTACAGTTTTCTGTAGAGCCACTCTATACTGGGCCACTGGGGTTGACGAATGGCTCCTTTTAGAGCACAGATGTTGCTTTTCTGCCGCTGTGATTCTGTTGAGCTGGCACAGGTTTTGGGAAAAGAGAGAGAAATGTGGCGAGAGGAGGGGCACACTTGTTTGCTCGTTCCTGTGGCACTCTTTCTCTCTGGTCTCTTACTCTGTTTGGCGTTAGCTTTGGAGATTCATTCCCAGAATCAGGACCGGATTCTGCCAGCCTGCCTTTTGTTCTGAACACGACCTTTCACATTCAATCATATCTAGGTGATTTACTCTGGATCCTGTCCACCTTTTATGATTGTTTATTTGGTACACATTTTGATTAAATAGCTGAAAAGGCTTCATCTAGACCTAATTAAACAATTTATGTGTGTGTTGTTACCTGTTTAGTTTGAATACACATAGCAAAAGTCCAGATAAACAGTGCTCATTTCCAAGATGTATCATAGTCTGTAAGCTATCTCCTTTTAATGCTATTATCTTTCCTCCATAGTGTTTCCTTTCCTCTGTGCCACTGACCAACAGTTAGTTAATAGGTTGACTGTTCTAGAGTATTCTGGTGTTCTAGCCTGTTAAAGGACTGTCATGGAAATTACCACTATGGACTCCAAGTCAAAGTTAAATGAACAGATCTTTATTATCATTGCCGGAGAGATTACAACAAACGTAATACTCAAAGTACAAGTCTGTCAGAAGCTCTGAAGGGATGATCTCCCTTCAGCACTCTTTATACTCATGCACAAACTAGGCATCTCTGCTCTCAGGGTGCAATATGCTGATCATGACCTTGCACACATAGTTTCTAGGCATTGGGCCAAAGTAACAATGTGTTCCCTTCTTTCTGTTCTTCTTCTATCAGCACTTTCCCTGAGAGCAAAAACACAGAACATCCGAACACAATAACAAGAAACAATATGCTACATGTAGTCACGCATTTGTAGAGACACAGAGGACACTGAAAATTCCACTACACTCCCTCCTTTTATCACTATACACTACCAGTCAAAGGTTTTTGAACACCTACTCATTCAAGGGTTTTTCTTTATTTTTACTATTTTCTACATTGTAGAATAATAGTGAAGACATCAAAACTATGAAATAACACATACGGAATCATGTAGTAACCCAATTTTTTTTAAACAAATTCTTCAAATAACCACCCGTTGCCTTGATGACAGCTTTGCACACTCTTGGCATTCTCTCAAACAACTTCATGAGGTAGTCACCATGAATGCATTTCAATTAACAGGTGTGCCTTCTTAAAAGTTAATTTGTGGAATTTCTTTCCTTAATGCGTTTAAGCCAATCAGTTGTGTTGTGACAAGGTAGGGGGGGTGTACAGAAGATAGCCCTATTTGGTAAAATATTATGGCAAGAACAGCTCAAATAAGCAAATAGAAATGACAGTCCATCATAACTTTAAGACATGAAGGTCCATCAATTTGGAAAATGTCACTTGAAAGTTTCTTCAAATGCAGTCGCAAAAACCATCAAGCGCTATGATGAAACTGGCTCTCATGAGGTCCACCACAGGAATGGAAGACCTAGAGTTACCTCTGCTGCAGAGGATAAGTTCATTAGAGTTATCAGCCTCAGAAATTGCAGCCCCAAAAAATGCTTCACAGAGTTCAAGTCACAGACACTTCTCAACATCAACTGTTCAGAGGGGACTGTGTGAATCAGGCTTTCATGGTCGATTTGCTGCAAATAAACTAAAGGACACCAATAAGAAGAAGAGACCTGCTTGGGCCAAGAAACACGAGCAATGGACATTAGACCGGTGGAAAGTTGTCCTTTGGTCTGGAGATTTTGTGTTCCAACCGCTGTGTCTTTGTGAGACGCAGTGTGGGTGAACGGATGTTCTCCGCATGTGTAGTTCCCACCGTAAAGCATGGAGGAGGAGGTCTTATGGTGTGGGGGTGTTTTGCTGGTCACACTGTCTGTGATTTATTTAGAATTCATGGCAGACTTAACCAGCATGGCTACAACAGCATTCTGCAGCGATACGCAATCCCATCTGGTTTGGGCTTAGAGGGACTATCATTTGTTTTTCAACAGGACAATGACCCAACACACTTCCATGCTGTGTAAGGGCTATTTTACCAAGAAGGAGAGTGATGGAGTGCTGCATCTGTCACGCCCTGGCTCTGGGGACACTGTTATGTTGAGCCAGGATGTGTAGATCTATGTATTCTATTTCTATGTTGGCCTGAGTGACTCCCAATCAGAGGCAACGAGTGTCAGCTGTGAATGGTTGTCTCTGATTGGGAGCCATATTTAAACTGTCTGTTTTTCCCTTTGTGTTTGTGGGTTCTTGTTTCTAGTCTGTTGTGTTAGACCGTGAACTGTCACGTTATCGTTTTTTGATCGTGTCTCTAATAAAGAGTATGTTTGCCTGCAACGCTGCGCCTTGGTCCTCATCTCTGTTAGACGATCGTGACAGAAGAACCCACCAAAACTGGACCAAGCAGCGTGTCCAGGAGCCATCGCCAGGGGAATCGCCAGCAGATCTCCGTGGCAACCTCGACTGGGTCAAGCCTAGTGAGGAGCAGAAGGGGTGGACTTGGGAACAGTGGAGGAAGAGCTTCGACTGGGTCAAGCCAAATGAGGAGCTGAATGGCGGGAGTTGGAAGCAGAAGAGCGAGAGTTGGGCGAGAACTATAGAGGCCTGGCCCACGGGGAGGAGAGACCCCCAGAAAATTTTTAGGGGGGGGCTCACGACGTCGGGGCAGCAGGAGGCCGCGATAGAGCGGTCCAGCGGGTTGGCAGAGGAGGCCGCCAGGTTACGGGGGCCACTGGTCGAAGAGGGGATGGAAGGTGTAGAGGCACGGCGAGAGGTACTGGGGTGTGTTACCAGTCCGGTCCGGCCCGTTCCAGATCCCGGTGTAGGGCCAGTGGTGTGTGTCCCCAGTACGGTCCGGTCTGTTCCTGCTCCTCGCACCAAGCCTACGGTGCGCGTCGCCAGCCCGGCCCGGCCTGCTCCTGCCCCTCGCACCAAGCCTACGGTGCGCTTCGCCAGCCCGGCTCGGCCCGTTCCTGCCCCTCGCACCAAGCCTACGGTGCGCTTTGCCAGCCAGGCCCGGCCTGCTCCTGCCCCTCGCACCAAGCCTACGGTGCGCTTCGCCAGCCCGGCTCGGCCCGTTCCTGCTCCCCGCACCAAGTCAGTGGTGCGCCCGTCAGCCCGGCTCGGCCCGTTCCTGCTCCCCGCACCAAGTCAGTGGTGCGCTTCATCAGCCCGGCTCGGCCCATTCCTGCTCCCCGCACCAAGTCAGTGGTGCGCTCGTCAACCCGGCTCGGCCCGTTCCTGCTCCCCGCACCAAGTCAGTGGTGCGCTCGTCAGCCCGGCTCGGCCCGTTCCTGCTCCCCGCACCAAGTCAGTGGTGCGTTTACGTCAACCGGTTCGGCCCGCTCCTGCTCCCCGCACCAAGTCAGGGGTGCGTTTACGTCAGCCCGGCTCGGGCCGTTCCTGCTCCCCACACCAAGCCAGTGATGTGCGTCGTCAGTCCGGCACAGCCCGTGCCTGTTCCACTGGTGCCTGGTTCAGCACGGGTCAGCTGCTTCACGCCGGAGCTAGAGCAATCCGCTCCACCAGTGTGCAGTCCAGCTCCGGTCAGCAGGGCCAGACCGGACCAGGGGTACTTTGGGGGTTAGAGAGGGAGTGGGGATCATGCCCGAGCCGGATCCGCCACCAAGGCGGAGTGCCCACCCGGTCCCTCCTGTGGTATTTAGTTGGCGCGGTCGGAGTCCGCGCCTTTAGGGGGGGGTACTGTCACGCCCTGGCTCTGGGGACACTGTTATGTTGAGCCAGGGTGTGTAGATCTATGTATTCTATTTCTATGTTGGCCTGAGTGACTCCCAATCAGAGGCAACGAGTGTCAGCTGTGAATGGTTGTCTCTGATTGGGAGCCATATTTAAACTGTTTTTCCCTTTGTGTTTGTGGGTTCTTGTTTCTAGTCTGTTGTGTTAGACCGTGAACTGTCACGTTATCGTTTTTTGATCGTGTCTCTAATAAAGAGTATGTTTGCCTGCAACGCTGCGCCTTGGTCCTCATCTCTGTTAGACGATCGTGACAGCATCAGATGACCTGGCCTCCACAATCACCTGTCCTCAGCCCAATTGAGATGGTTTGGAATGAGTTGGACGGCAGAGTGAAGAAAAAGCAGCCAACAAGTGCTAAGCATATGTGGGAACTCCTTCAAGACTGTTGGAAAAGCATTCCAGGTGAAGCTGGCTGAGAGAAGGTGTCATCAAGGCAAAGGGTGGCTATTTGAATATTTTGTTTAACACTTTTTTGGTTACTGCGTGATTCCATTTGTGTTATTTCATAGTTTTGATGTCTTCAATATTATTCTACAATGTGGAAAATAGTAAAAATAAAGAAAAACCCTGCAATGAGTAGGTGTGTCCAAACTTTTGACTGTTACTGTATGTGATAACAAAAATTTTATTTTACTTCTAAACATACATTCAGTCTATCAACAGGAGTGCATTTAGTAAATACTGATTATTACATACAAGAGGCATGACAATAGACAAAGATCCATCTTCATATCTGATCCTTTTTCCATGACCCTTTACATTATAAGGTTGCTGTCGTTTAACAACCTAACTTAAAACCTTCAGGTACTTAATCAAACATGGATACTAACTCATTCTTGCATATTATCATCCATTATAGGGCGAAAGGGGAGTTCCTGGAGAGACAGCAAGTTATCAGTATCACCTTCTTTAGTAGCATTGAACATGATAGTTGCTGAGACTCCAGTTGCCAGGGAAGTACAAATGGCCTTACAACAAGAAAGCAAAATGATCAAACACATTAAACAAATGATTCCAGCTATCAACCACTGAGCTATCTAGGAGTCCCAAGCTCCAAAGAGGCCAAACCAGTAAACACCCACTCTGATTCCCCGGAATGAGACTTTGCAACAGTGGCAATGTAGTTAGCAAGATCAGTCACATTTGATGACACATCTGGGATAAATGTGCAGCATTCGTCGCCAATAAGTGCACAAGTAGCCCCTTGACCAGCCAATAAGTAGTCAAGTGCCTCCCTGTTTCGCAGGGCCACCTTGCGGAGTGCTTTTACTTCCTCATTCAGAGCAACAAAGGCGTCTCTAGTAGCATTTCCCATTTTCTCAACTTGAATAGCCAAATCTTGAATTTGATTTAAGGCACATGCAACTCCATGTTGGGGCAGCAAAACACCAGCGAATCGGGAGAAAAAGATATGCACCTGAGTGACATCTGCAAGGGATCGCTTGTTAAAACGAGGGGTCGGCTGATCATAGTCCCTGAACAGAACCCTGAATTCTGTTTCAGTGTTTCCAAGAACTCTCATGGCCGGCACCACAAACCCAACAGTGCACGTACCTCCCCAATTAGGTGGTAAACTTATAATGAGCAAATCGGCCACACAAGCAATAGGTACCATTTGGGGCTCCTTTCAGTGCGATAGACTTATTGTAGACAAAAATTGTATAACTCACATTTCCTGGTGCTCCTGTAACAGAATCATGTACTACAAGAGAGCAGTTATTGCTCCCATTAACCAACATAGTACAGTTACAAACATTTTCACCCAAATGGTTACTCCCATTTCCTCTAATACACCAGGGGGCTACCAGGGATCCTACTATAGGATAGGACACTGCAATTGTCTGGCTTAGGATATGCAAGGCTAACAGAAGCATTGTAGGTTGCAAAATAAGTCATAGGGTCGGGATTCCTTGTGGGGGAAGTAGCCAATTACAGAATTGGGGACAGTGAAATTATTAAGTTCACCCCCAAGGGAACCCCTACATGTGGGAGACCCTTACCTACTCCCAAAGGACTCAACCCACATACCCAACAAGAAGTCTTATATGAGGTGACATTTGCCACCATTTCAGCTCTAGAGAGGGGAACAGATTCCCTCCCTCATCTTGACCTTAAACTTCTCTTTTCGTCAGCTGACTTCTCCTTCTGGACCACTACTCCGGGTCTGCGGTTGTCCCTTTGGCTCGGGACTTTCATCTTCACCTGAACGGTCACACACTGGAGGGCAACCAACTCTTCCAATAAATATAATGCTGCAGATCCAGACAGGTAGGCCACACAGCCTAAGGGATGGGACTCCCACCATCCTCCTCAGGGGCAGGAACTCGTCGGGGTGGTCAGCAAAACCTGATATGGTCCTCTCCAATGAGGATCCTTCCAGCTCTTCCTTCTGTAGTCTTTTACCACCATGAAGTCTCCAGGGCGCAGACAATGCTCAGTTCCTCCTGATAGGTAGGGCAGAGAAGCCTTCATCCGTGGGAAGAGAGTCTTAAGAACATTGTTAAGTGAGACAGTATGCTACCATGTTTTCTTCCATTCCCTGCAACGTCAACCTGTTTTGAGGAAATGGCGTGTTAGTCATTCTCATGGGCCGCTCTGTCAGCACCTAATGGGGAGCGAGACCAGTGACTGTGTGGGATCTCTCTCAGAAGAGCCTTTGCCACTGTAGTTCTCATGCAAGGGAAAGCCTGAAAATTTTGAAAATGTGTCAACAATCACCAAACAATACTTGTTCCCCTCACAAGGGTTCAACTCAATGAAGTCCATCATCAAGTGCTCAAAAGGCCCTTCTGGCCTGGGATGGGAGACGGGGGTTACTGAAATTCCACGTCCAGCATTATTAGTCATGCAGATCACACATTACACATTTCAAATGTTCAGCAAACACGGTAAATACTCCAATATGTATTTACAAGATCCACCATCCCTCCTTTTGACACATGGTTTTGCCCATGTGACAATTTAGCAAGGTATTGGAAAGTACAACGGGGCATGGCAGGCTATTAGAATCATCAAGCCATACACCCGAGGTGTCCTTGTGACACACTGCCTTTTCTCAGTCGCATCAGCTGCTGCCTGCAAAACAACAACATCATTAGGAGAGAAGGGGTCAGTGGGAACAGGAACTGCTGCCATCTGTAGAAGGGGGGAAACAGAAGAGGAAGGAGGCAGCTTGGCCGCACAAATCAGCTTTAGCGTTCCCTTGAGAAATACTGTCCTTTGCAGAAGTGTGTGCTTGGCACTTAAGCACTGCAATAGATGAGGGGAGCTGAACGGCCGTCAGCAAAGAGGAGACAAGATCACTGTGAGCAATAGTTTTTCCAGACAAAGTTAAAAATCCTCTATTCTTCCACAACGTGCCAAAATCGTGCACAACACCAAATTGACTATCAGTGTAGATATTATTAACAGAGCAATCCTTAGCCAAAATAAATGTTCTCGTTCAACTAAATAACTCTGCTACCTGAGCAGACAAGTGAGGGGGAAGTCTAGCACTTTCCACAATTTGAACAGCGGTGACAACAGCATAGCCTACTAAAGGTTCACCCTTGTCGTTTCGCTGGGCAGAGCCATCCACAAAAAACTCAAAGTCCGAATTCAAAAGAGAAACGTCTTTTATGTCAAGCCTAGGGCTACAGTCACGCTACAGTCAAAGAGAGTAGAGGGGTTAAGTACAATACATCTCTTCAGTGTAACATGAGACATCGTCAAAAGGATGTTCTGATAATCTAACATTCTGGCAGGTGTAAGATGGACAGTTTTGGCCTGTGTAATAATGGCATGAACCGCATAGGGAACATGCACCATTAGCTCAGTCATTGCTACAACATCAGAACATACCAAAACCGCCTCATTTGCCACAGTAACAGAGCTGAAGCAGGAAACCATGCCTTGGATAACAGTGTCTAAACGCTTAGAGTAGTACCCCACTGGCCTATAGCCAACTCCGGGGTACTGTGTCAACACAGCAGACATAAAAATATGAAATGGTCTGGAGTGGTCAGGCAAACCCAAACAGGGGGTCGACATTAGAGCCTGCTTTAACTTAATCAAGGATTTTCAGCCTCGTGTCAATTCCACCACTTCAGACATTTCCATCTTTCTGCCATAAATACAATCCTGCAGCGGCTGTACTGTCTCCGCATAGTCTTTCAACCATGGGCGACAGTATCCAGCCACTCCCAACAACGACATCATATGCTCCTTAGTAATCCAGTTTAGGCATGGACTTTATCACCTTAAGACTATCTTTAGAGAGGGCGCGACCCTCAGAAGTAATGTCATGACCCAAATATTTTACAGAACTTCTACACAACTGCATCTTAGAGGGGGAAGCTTTATGACCATTTTCAGCTAAGAAACAACAACAATGCCTTAGTATCTTTGTGACACATTTCCTCAGATGAGGAACAGACCAACAGGTCATCAACATATTGAACCACAGTACTACCTCCAGGGGGAATAAAACCTACCAGGTTCCTCGCCATTTCCTGGGCAAAAATGGAAGGTGATTCAACGTAGCCTTGTGGCATCACCGTCCAAGTCCATTATTTCCCAAGAAACGTAAAAGAGAACCAATCCTGTGACCTAGGGTCAACAGGGATGCTGAAAAATGCATTAGCCAAATCTATAACCGAAAAACAACTGCTCTCTGGGGGAACTTGGGAAAGAATAGTAACAGTGTTCTGCAGCAGGGGTGCTCTTGCATGAACAGCATCCTTAACTATTCTAAGATCTTGCACAAAACGATATTCACCAGATGGCTTCCTAACAGGTAAAATAGGGGTGTTACTGGGAGAATTTGGGCATGGGATCAAAGCCCCATTTCCAACCAAGGCCTGATGGATGGGAATAATACCCTTTTCTGCTTCTATTCTAAGAGGGTACTGAGCTTTATATGGTCTGTGATTATTCTTCGGGACAACTTTCACATGGGTGGCACCTCTCGTCTTCCCAATATTGGTCTTGGAGACAGCCCAGAGCTGTTCTGGCACTTCATCCAGCCATGGTATGTGGGAGTTATCTTGGGATACGACCATCATACTTTCAGTAGGAATAGGTTCTTTACCGTTCGAGTAGTAACCCAGAAAGGGGAGAAAAAGGTTGCTGTTGATGGAGACCACTTCCCATCCCCCTCCCAGGCCACCCAATCTGTGGCTATCATCAATGTCTTCATCCAAGACCCAACATCTTTCCATTCTTGATTGGGGGTTTTCGACATACTACGGTGTGGAACAGCGCCCAGTACTTCATACAGCAATCTCTGTACATCAGACAGCAAAAACAATTAAAATGTTAAAAGCTAAAACAAGAGCAAGGTATTGCTCTATATACAGAAATCAATATTTCCAACTTCCATCTTCCCATTTAACGTGTAGGGGATAAGTTAGGCATTCTTCAGAGGGAATTCCTGATGCTCCAACAGTGTGGACTTTCTTTACTTTCAGGGCAGATTGTTTCAACACCGAGATAGCAGCCCCGGTGTCTACTAGGAATGGAATCTTCTGGCCAAGTATTTCAATTTCAATCAGGGGATTTTCAGATGAAAAGGTGGTAAGTTTCAGCATCTAATAATAATATGCCATTTTAGTAGACACTTTTATCCAAAGCGACTTACAGTCATGCGTGCATACATTTTTAGGTATGGGTGGTCCCGGGGATCGAACCCACTACCCTGGCGTTACAAGCGCCATGTTCTACCGATTGAGCTACAGAGGACCACAGCATCAGGGATGCTTCTTATGGTTCTTCATAATCAGAGTCTTCTTCTATTTCCACCTCATCCTATGTTCTTTGCCCACGAAAGGGATTTCCAACCCTTACATCTTCAGGTGGTCCTGGCCATTCACCCTGGTCATCTCCATCACTAGGACAGTCCCTTGCAAAATGTCCTGGCTTGCCACAGTTATAGCAGCTCCAGTCTCTCCCTCCAGAGGCATCTTGCACTCCTCGGCCTCTGCCTCTTCTCCTTCCTCTACCTCCTCCTCGGCCTTGTCCTTGACCACCACCTCCATGGTATCCTCCTCCTCCAGCGAAAAACATAAACTGTGCAGCTTGTAGTTTAGCACCAGTCTTGGAGTTCTTCGACCTGATCTGTCTTTCTGCATGGATGATGTGAGGTTTGACATCAGCAAGGGTCTTTGTCTCCCACCCAATGCATATAGTGGTCACAGCTGTCTTTAGGTCTTGTCGCAGGCCAGTAACCACAGCATGGCACAGGAGGCTGCCATATGATTCAGGGGTCAGACCAGAGTGCCGGAGGACGATCTTCTCCATTCGTTCCTGATAGTCCTCAAAGCTCTCATCGCCCTTCATCAAGCAGGTTTTCTGTCCAAAAACGTTAATTTAATAGCAACTGGTTCATAGAAAGAGTGTCTGGAATACTCGGTTACTGCAGAATTAATATAATTCCAATGCAAGAATCCAAATGACGCCCCTTGGTATAGCTACATATCGGTATGTTTCATCATAGAAATACTGTATACACATTCTATTATGGTTTTCTTGGTAGCCTATTGGTTTTTGTGGTTGTACTGTAAATGGAACTGTACATATTGGAAACGTGTTTATGGTAGGCTGGCATTGCTTAATTGATTATGTGGTTCGAATTTGATCCACAGAAGTGTATTTTGCCATATCACAACATGTTGCTGAACCCATGAGTGGCATAGTTTTTCATGTTTGAAGCGGGCCTATAGGACTATTTATTTGGCAGGATAGCTGTGCATGGCTGCATCTCACTGTATTAGACTGTAGGCTATGTTTCGGTTATTTGGATCTCCATTTGCCTTTTGTTTACTGCGTTTGTTTACTGTTAATGTATATAACTAGCCTAAATATAGATTGTGTCATGCCTTTATTGATCTGATATTTTGTTTACTAGGCCTACTTTGTTACCGCTGTTTTGTTCTGTTCGCATTCATTCGTTTGCATTTGCAGTTATGTCGGTATTCTAAGCCAAACTGCTATTCAGTATTTTTGTTTGCGTGCATGAATAACAAGGCCACTACTTTCAGCATTTAGTTTGCATTATTTTGGTAAGACAGCTGTGTGTACAACTGAATTCACATAGGCTGTTTGTAATAGGTGAATTACCCTATCTATCTTGTAGCCTATATTCATTACCAAACGGCCTTGCTTTAGTGTGTAGGGCATTGTCCATTCTGCTGATACAGCCCAGCAGAGATAGGCTACAGATTTCATGCCAACCTGGCACTCAATCAATGGTCTCAAAGTCTCGGCATTTGAACTTTATGTTTATTGTGGTATACCGTGATAAAAGCAGAATTTAATATAATTCCAATGCAAGAAGCCCCTTAGTCACTTAATCCGGCGCAGGGTCTTTCAACATTAGCATTATTTACAGTACATCATTCAAATGTACCAAATTATTTTGTTTATAAGCCCACTAGGCTCTCATTTGTTGTCATTAAATGTCCTGAATAATAGAAAGGAAATAGGCTACATTGGGTGTTCGCGCAACAGCCTAGGCTATCCTACACAATTGCGCACAGTAGCCTAGACTCGGTGTCCAATCCAATGCACAGAAACATATGAAAACATTAAGTCATTACTTTGATGCTTTTTCTGTTAAATCTTCTAGACCTTGCTGTAAATGAAGCAGACAATAGCAGATAATCAACATAAATGTAGAGGTATTGGATTGGATCCAACGTGGATCACAACTGTCTTCACTGGCGCAACGAACGAGACATCAAAATATTCTGGACATTCTTCTGAAAACCGTTTTCCCGCACTGGCTGTTTTTGCAGGGTGTTGATTTTCTATTGTTTAGTTTTCTAGGTTGTGTTCTAGTTCGTGTATATCTATGTTGGCCAGGGTGGTTCCCAATCAGAGGCAGCTGTAGCTTGTTGTCTCTGATTGGGGACCATACTTAGGCAGCCTGTTTGGCACTGTTATTTTGTGGGATCTTGTTCCGGAAGGTTTGTGTTCAACCCAGGACTTCACGTATCGTTTGTTTTGTTGTTTTGGTTCGTGTTGTGTACACTAAATAAAAGAATGTACGCATATCACGCTGCGCCTTGGTCCGCATCTGTCGACAAATGTGACACATGGTGTGCAATAGGCCTATCACAACAGCTGTTTGTCACTTGACTATCATTCAGAAAAATATTTCCTTGACTAGCTGATGATGGTACACAATATTACTAACCTAACTAAACAGCTGGATACCAAATGCGGACCCAACAAGTAGGTATATTAGGCTACGCATAGCCTATTGAAGAACCACGCAAGTTAGGTGACTCTTTCGGTTAGAGGCATTCGATTTTGCAATCGCATAGGCCAACATCATTTTGGATTCGTGTGCCCATGAAAACTGTTTTCATGTCATAGCCTAAAATATCAATATGAACATTTGATAAAGCGGTGCTGCCGTTAATAGCGCACTATCTCATAGACTCAGCAAGACTTTTGTCCCGCTGATGGCCTATAAGGGGTCAATGGGTTTCGTATTCAGATGATAAGCTTTCTGAACATTCGCACCTAGCCTACTGGTCAATCAGTTCACAGTCGTCTGGACAGCTCACAGTCGTCTGGTCCTATGTCTAGTGCAGGTCAGTCATATTGATCACTATCGCCTAATACTTATTAAATTATAAGGTTGAAATAAAATGTATTCATACACTGAACAAAAATATAAACGCAACATGTAAAGTGTTGGTCCCATGTTTCAAGAGCAGAAGAATAAAAGATCCCAGATATTTTCCATATGCACAAATAGCTTATTTCTCTCAAGTTTTGTGCACACATTTCTTTACATCCCTGTTAGTTAGCATTTCTCCTTTGCCAAAATAATCCATCCACCTGACCGTTGTGGAATATCAAGAAGCTGATTAAAAAGCATGATCATTACACAGGTGCACCTTGTGCTGGGGAGAATAAAAGGCCACTCTAAAATGTGCAGTTTTGTCACACAACACAATGCCACAGATGTCTCAAGTTTTGAGGGAGCGTGCAATTGACATTTGTATTAATTTATTTTATACAATATTCTGCCCATATGAACAAAGGTATATACAATATTCTGCCCATGTGAACAAATTAATTTGAGGGCCTAAGTGAAGTATATGAGAGCCTTCAGACAGGTTTGAATTAATTTCCCCACGGAAGAGATATGAGAGCCTTCATGGGTTTCCCCACAGAGCCATGGAGCCACCAGCGCACAAGAGTTGTTCCCCAGCCAATCATGGATGAAAGAGTTTCTGACAAAGAAGTTCGCTTGCGGCAGTGCTTCGTTCAATGACACACCTGGCCTCTTCACTGCGTATTAACTATTCCTCTATCTTGTGGATTTATATAGAAAACTGGTGCAGATTTGAATTATTTTATGTGTGGTATGTGTCACGCCCTGGCCTTAAGAGGCCTGTTGTTTTTAGTTGGTTTGGTCAGGGCGTGAGAATCTATGCTGGAAATTCTATGTTTGTGATCTAGGTTTTGTATTTCTGGGTTTGGCCGGGTGTGATTCCCAATCAGAGACAGCTGTCGCTCGTTGTCTCTGATTGGGGATCATACTTAGGTAGCCCAGTTGCCTACTATGTTTGTGAGATCTTGTTCTGTGTTAGGCTTGTATGTGTTTAGCCTGAGGACTTCACGTTATGTTGTTTCTTGTTTTTGTTTAATGTTTATTTCATTTAATAAACATGTTCACATACCACGCTGCACCTTGGTCTGACCCGTCTCTCAACGATCGTGACAGAAGATCTCACCACCAACGGACCAAGCAGCGTGCCCAGGAGGAGCAAACACCCTGGACACAGGTGGGGAAGATGTGGTCTTTTGAGGAGATATTTGCGGGTAAAGGACCATGGGCGAAGGTAGAGGCCCAGGCAGGAGAGGAACACCGACGGCGCCGGCCGAGGAGGACACCCGAGAAGCAGCCCCAATAAAAAATGTTGGGGGGGCTAAAGGGGTGGTCGGGGAGCGAGAGAGAAGAGCCCCGACAACTGCACCTGGTGGGTTTCCAGTTTGAGTCCCTACGACCATGGGAACAGGAATGGGAACAATTTTATACTGAGGAGTCGGAGGATGACGACGATGAGTTTCTGTTCCCTAACTCGTGGGGGCTCCCGGAGGAGTCCTCACTGGAGGAGGATTGGGCACGGAGAGTAAAGGACTGGTACAGTCGTAGAACTCCAGCGCCGGTTCCCAGTCCGGAATGCCTCGTGCCTGCTTCTCGCACCAAGCCAGTGGTGCGTGCTCCAAGTCCGGTAAGATCCGTGCCTGCTCCTCGCACCAAGCCAGTGGTGCGTGTCCCCAGTCCGGCTCGGCCCGTTCCTGCTCCTCGCACCAAACCAGTGGTGCGTGTCGCCAGCCCGGTACGCCCCGTACCTGCACCCCGCACCAGGCCAGTGGTGCGTGTCTCCAGTCCGGCCCGGCCCGGCCCGTGCCTGCACCTCGCACCAAGCCAGTGGTGCGTGTTCCCAGTCCGGTACGGCCCGTGCCTGCTCCTCGCACCAGACCAGTGGTGCGTGTCCCCAGTCCGGCCCGGCCTGCTCCACCGGTGCCTGATCCGGTCGGTTGCTCCACTCCGGAGCCAGAGCAGTCCGCTCCACCGGGTCCAGTCCAGCTCCGGTCAGTGGCTCTACTCCGGAGCCAGAGCAGTCCGCTCCACCGGGGTCTAGTCCAGCTCCGGTCAGTGGCTCCACTCCGGAGCCAGAGCAGTCCGCTCCACTGGGGTCCAGTCCAGCTCCGGTCAGCGGCTCCACTCCGGAGCCAGAGCAGTCCGCTCCACTGGGGTCCAGTCCAGCTCCGGTCAGCGGCTCCACTCCGGAGCCAGAGCAGTCCGCTCCACTGGGGTCCAGTCCAGCTCCGGACAGCGGCTCCACTCCGGAGCCAGAGCAGTCCGCTCCACTGGGGTCCAGTCCAGCTCCGGTCAGCGGCTCCACTCCGGAGTCAGAGCAGTCCGCTCCACCGGGATCCAGTTCAGCTCCGGTCACCGGCTCCACTCCGGATCCAGAGCTGTCCGCTCCACCGGGGTCCAGTCCAGCTCCGGTCAGCGACTCCACTTTAGGACCAGACGTCAGCCCCTCTGCAGGTTCGGGGCCTCCCACACCAGGGTGGCTTGGTGCATCGTGGGGGGATTGCCGATCCAGGCCCAGACGTCAGCCCCTCTCCATGTTCGGGGTCTCCCACACCAGGGTCCAGACAGGGCTTTGTGCATCGTGGGAGGAAGGAGAGGGGAAGCATTGCGCCAAGGACCAGACCAGGGGTGCAATGGGGAGGCAGAGAGGAAGAGGTCGTCACGCCCGGAGCCGGATCCGCCTCCGAGGCTGAAAGCCCACCCGGACCCTCCCCTAATGAGTCAGGTTGGTGCGGCCGGAGTACGCACCTTTGGGGGGGGGGTACTGTCACGCCCTGGCCTTGAGAGGCCTGTTGTTTTTAGTTGGTTTGGTCAGGGCGTGAGAATCTATGCTGGAAATTCTAGGTTTGTGATCTAGGTTTTGTATTTCTGGGTTTGGCCGGGTGTGATTCCCAATCAGAGACAGCTGTCGCTCGTTGTCTCTGATTGGGGATCATACTTAGGTAGCCCAGTTGCCTACTATGTTTGTGAGATCTTGTTCTGTGTTAGGCTTGTATGTGTTTAGCCTGAGGACCTCATGTTACGTTGTTTCTTGTTTTGTTTAATGTTTATTTCATTTAATAAACATGTTCGCATACCACGCTGCACTTTGGTCTGACCCGTCTCTCAACGATCGTGACAGTATGATTGCTAGTAAACCTATTGCATATCTGGAAAACGATCCAACTACCACAATTGTCACTATGGATAGACAGTTAACCGGTAGATTATATTGACCTGTGCTATAGTAAGCTGTGCACAAGGGAAGTACCAAAACACCTTGATAGGGGAGGCACATGCAAGCAGATGAGGAAATTTGGCTATATGGAAGACATTACAGTATATAGTAAAACCGGCAAAATGGCGAATGTAAATCAAGGAAAAAAATGCATTACCTTCACCTGTGCCCAATAAATAAACACTCAACCCTCCTCAACGCAAAAATAAAGAAAAACCCTTGACTGAGTAGGTGTGTCACAACTTTTGACTGGTACTGTACATATATTTTTAATACAGACTAGATAAAAAGTACGTGAAAATTGACAAATTATCCAATGGATTATCATATTTTTCTGTAGAAAAAAAAGTGGAGGTGCAAAAGCATAAGTTTGTGGCACAGTGGTCTAAGGCACTGCATCGCAGTGCTAGCTGTGCCACTAGAGATCCTGGTTCGAATCCAGGCTCTGTCGTAGCCGGCCGCGACCGGGAGACCCATGGGGCGGCGCACAATTGGTCCAGGGGTAGGGGAGGGAATGGCCGGCAGGGATGTAGCTCAGTTGGTAGAGCATAGCGTTTGCAACGCCAGGGTTGTGGGTTTGATTCCCACGGGGGGCCAGTATGAAAAAAATAAAAAATAATGTATGCACTCACTAACTGTAAGTTGCTCTGGATAAGAGCGTCTGCTAAATGTAAAAAATGTAAATGATTTATACAATGTGGGTAGTTCAAATCCAATCCAAATGTATCATACTTTGACTAGAACGATGACTTATTGACTTAAATCGTTTTGCAACATCATGAGTAAGCTCTGGCCATTGTCTTTCAGCTCGAATAAGTGGATTTCTACCGCTAAAGCGAAATCCCACAAATATCATTAACCATAGATCTTCTGATTCTAACATAATTGTTTGAGGAATGGCCATGACTAACTAATGAATGATTATGGACTGTTTCTCCTGTCTGTTAGATCTTCTCAGGTCACATCATGGCTAACCAGGGTCAATTGCTCCCCTCTCTTCATAGGAAGATCTGTAGCTTTCCTTCACAGTAGAGACAAGCCCATTCAGCAGTGCACTGTATAGTAGCTCATGTTTGTAGTGGAGTTGGTATTGTAATCACTGTTTTTCTCCTAGCCTCTACCAGGCTTTCACCTCACCTTCGGTATGAAAGCCTGTGGAAGTTCTTGCCAATCAGTCAGAAGCAGCTGGCAATCAGCACTAGCAATCAGTGCTCAACTCATGTAATTTCAAACCAAATTATAAAAACAAATATACATATATTTTCCTAAATAAAAAAATATATAAAAAATAGTGTGCTTGCAATGCTAGCACCATACATTTGCTTACTCTGGATAAGTTGCGCTTCTGAAGAGGGATGGAAGGGGTAGTTGTTTTTGAAACATCAATGTCTACTCACACAGCCAATCAGCCAGCAGCCGCTGGCAATCAGCGCTCCACTCATACCTACTTTTCCAGTATGAACTCCCCCAGGCTCTAGAGAACAACGTGAGGCCTGGAAGCCAAGGCTATGTTTCTCCCAATAGGAGTCATAGAGACTGCATAGTTCTCTATGAAGTTCAGAGACTGTGTATGTGTCCAAAATGATGCCGTACTCTCTATGTGGCGCCCTATTCCCTATGGGCTATGGTCAAACTAGTGCACTATATAGGGAATTTGGGATGTAGCCTTTGTAGTCAGGCATAACAGAAGAGACAGTCACTGACAGGGAAATGGAATCAAATTTTGATTACGCAATCCTTCACTTACCACTTATCATATCAAATAGCTTTGCTATTGTTTTCACTCAGTGATCCTAATGCAAATATACAAACATCAAATTCATTAAATAAGGAAGGTAATTTATCTCCCCCCCCCTCTCTCCCTCTCTCTCTGCAGCGTTAGCATTTTTTGTTGTTGTGTCGGCCTACGGTAGGTGTTTGAGGAAAAACAAAGATTGAAGGGGCCAAATTGAAACTTGAGCCAAATTCTCGCTGCCTCTCTCTCTGACACACACACACTCCAAATTAATTTACGTTTGGGATGGAGGCCACCTCTGAAATAGCCTGTGTGTGTGTGTTTGGACGGGAAACAGACAGCACACATTGACCATGGCCAGCGGCTGTTGTCCGACTTCCCTTTCCGCAGGGAGAGGAACAAAGCAAATAATTTCTACTAATTATTTACTATGATTTTGTGGGGTTTTTCCCTCCAGTATTATGACAACAGAAAATAAATAAAATGTACAACCATAAACTAAATAAAATGTACAACCATAAACTCCAAGGAAATGATTTTGCATGGGCAAACTAGTATGCTTGTTTGGTCCTGTGGTTCAGTTGGTAAGAGCATAGTACTAGCAATGCCATAATAGTGGGTTTGTCTGCGTTTACACAGGTAGCTCAATTCTGAACTTTTGCTCAATTATTGGCAAAATATCCTATCTAATTGGTCAAAAGTGGCATCCTTTGATTCCCACTGAGGTCCCAAACTAACGTGTATGCACTGACTGAACTGTAAGTCGCTTTGGATAAAAGCATTCGTTAAATGGCATCTTTTCTGTTTTGTTTGAATAGGATTACCTGACAAGAGTGTAGCTAGCTGCAGCACCCAGAGGACAGACACGTGCCATCACACATTTACTAGAAATGATGATCCCATGGAGCCGTCTCTCTCTTTCATCCCTCTATCCGGCCAGAATAACAAACAGGAACTATTTTCTCTTCTGATGGAGAGATGACTGACGCTATGGCTGTGAAAAGGGTCAGCTTTTCTTCAATCATTCCCCTGCTCTGTGGATGTGTGTGTGTGTGTGTGTGTGTGTGTGTGTGTGTGTGTGTGTGTGTGTGTGTGTGTGTGTGTGTGTGTGCGTGCGTGCTAGACGTGTGTCTGATTGCCTGGACTCTCCTCATAAGGAATTCCTCTACTGTAGTCAGAGGCAATTGTGAAACACCCCTGCTGCTCTAGCCATTGTTGTGTTCCTGAAGTTAATATAACTGACAGTTCCAAACAGCCTACTGCTCTAAAACTGGTCACGTGCTAGGAACATTCATCCTCTTCAGAGGTACCCCGCTACTCCTACAATTGCCTGCATGGACTCTGCCCCCTTCTACCCCAGCACTAGTCCCCTTACTTGATTCCTAAAGTCACCTCACGGCTCCTAGTGACAGAATTAGGACAGCCACCTCATAGGGGGGCATCAAAGAAGAAGAGGAGAAGTAGATGGATTAATAAGAAAAGAAATGTATGACACTAAAAAAAGAATGAGTTAAGCCAGATCACACAGAATAAGATGCCTCATACTAGGCTCCCGAGGGGAGGGGGAGTAGATTGAACCTGAGTGTTCTTTCTCTCTCGTTAGTTCTCTTGTTCTCTCTCTCTCTCTCTCTCTCTCTCTCTCTCTCTCTCTCTCTCTCTCTCTCTCTCTCTCTCTCTCTCTCTCTCTCTCTCTCTCTCTCTCTTTCTCTCTCTTGCTCACGCTCCCTTTCTCCATCAAAGAGATCCAACATGTTTATGCTTCCCATCCCGGCGGGAGCGTCAGAATGGGGAAGCATTGTTCCCCGAAAGATGGACGGCCCCTCTAATGTCTGCCGTCTGGAAGGAGAGGAACATCAGGGGGACGTGTTTGTGCCCGCATTTACCTAGCATGCCCCTGTTCATTATTCAGCCAATCTATTTTTTTTTTTTTTTTTTATTTCACCTTTATTTAACCAGGTAAACCAGTTGAGAACAAGTTCTCATTTACAACTGCGACCTGGCCAAGATAAAGCATAGCAGTGCGATAAAAACAACAACACAGAGTTACATATGGGGTAAAACAAAACAAAAATCAAAAAATACAACAGAAATACAATTAATATACAGTGTGCAAATTTAGCAAGTTATGGAGGTAAGGCAATAAAATAGGCTATAGTGCAAAATAATTACAATTTAGTATTAACACTGGAATGATGTGCAAGAGATGATGTGCAAATAGAGATACTGGGGTACAGATGAGCAAAATAAATAACAATATAGGGATGAGGTAGTTGGGCGGGCTAATTTCAGATGGGCTGTGTACAGGTGCAGTGATCGGTAAGGTGCTCTGACAACTGATGCCTAAAGTTAGTGAGGGAGATAAGCGTCTCCAGCTTCAGAGATTTTTGCAGTTTGTTCCAGTCATTGGCAGCAGAGAACTGGAAGGAATTGCGGCCAAAGGAGGTGTTGGCTTTGGGGATGACCAGTGAGATATACCCGCTGGAGCGCAGACTACGGGTGGGTGTTGCTATGGTGACCAATGAGCTAAGATAAGGCGGGATTTGCCTAGCAGTGATTTATAGATGGCCTGGAGCCAGTGGGTTTGGCGACGAATATGTAGTGAGGACCAGCCAACAAGAGCGTACAGGTCACAGTGGTGGGTATTATATGGGGCTTTGGAGACAAAACGGATGGCACTGTGATAGACAACATCCAATTTGCTGAGTAGAGTGTTGGAGGCTATTTTGTAAATGACATCGCCGAAGTCAAGGATCGGTAGGATAGTCAGTTTTACAAGGGCATGTTTGGCAGCATGAGTGAAGGAGGCTTTGTTGCGAAATAGGAAACCGATTCTAGATTTAACTTTGGATTGGAGATTCTTAATGTGAGTCTGGAAGGAGAGTTTACAGTCTAACCAGACACCTAGATATTTGTAGTTGTCCACGTACTCTAGGTCAGACCCGTCTAGAGTAGTGATTCTAGTCGGGTGGGCGGGTGCAAGCAGCGTTCGGTTGAAGAGCATGCATTTTGTTTTACTAGTGTTTAAGAGCAGTTGGAGGCTACTGAAGGAGTGTTGTATGGAATTGAAGCTCGTTTGAGAGGTTTGTTAACACAGTGTCCAATGAAGGGCCAGATGTATACAAAATGGTGTCGTCTGCGTAGAGGTGGATCTGAGAGTCACCAGCAGCAAGAGCGACGTCATTGATATACACAGAGAAAAGAGTTGGCCCAAGAATTGAACCCTGTGGCACCCCCATAGAGACTGCCATAGGTCCAGACAACAGGCCCTCCGATTTGACACATTGAACTCTATCTGAGAAGTAGTTGGTGAACCAGGCGAGGCAGTCATTAGAGAAACCAAGGCTATTTAGTCTGCCAATAAGAATGCGGTGGTTGACAGAGTCGAAAGCCTTGGCCAGGTCAATGAAAACGGCTGCACAGTACTGTCTATTATCGATCGCGGTTATAATATCATTTAGGACCTTGAGCGTGGCTGAAGTGCACCCATGACCAGCTCGAAACCGGATTGCATAGCAGAGAAGGTACGGTGGGATTCGAAATGGTTGGTGATCTGTTTGTTGACTTGGCTTTCAAAAACTTTTGAAAGGCAGGGCAGGATGGATATGGGTCTGTAACAGTTTGGATCTAGAGTGTCACCCCCTTTGA
The DNA here is from genome assembly GCF_020615455.1 of Coregonus clupeaformis. Lineage (NCBI taxonomy): Eukaryota > Metazoa > Chordata > Actinopteri > Salmoniformes > Salmonidae > Coregonus > Coregonus clupeaformis. The sequence goes on along the minus strand of NC_059227.1, from coordinate 16,355,421 downwards.
AGAGGGGGGATGACCGCGGCAGCTTTCCAATCTCTGGGGATCTCAGACGTTACGAAAGAGAGGTTGAACAGGCTAGTAATAGGGGTTGCGACAATTTCGGCGGCTAGTTTTAGAAAGAAAGGGTCCAGATTGTCTAGTCCAGATGATTTGTAGGGGTCCAGATTTTGCAGCTCTTTTAGAACATCAGCTGTCTGGATTTGTGTGAAGGAGAAGCGGGGGGCATGGGCAAGTTGCAGCGGAGGGTGCAGAGCTGGTGGCCGGGGTAGTGGTAGCCAGGTGGAAAGCATGGCCAGCCGTAGCAAAATGCTTGTTGAAATTCTCGATTATTGTAGATTTATCGGTGGTGATAGTGTTTCCCTAGCCTCAGTGCAGTGGGCAGCTGGGAGGAAGTGCTCTTATTTTCCATGGACTTTACAGTGTCCCAAAACTTTTTGGAGTTAGTGCTACAGGATGCAAATTTCTGTTTGAAAAAGTTAGCCTTTGCTTTCCTAACTGCTTGTGTATATTGGTTCCTAACTTCCCTGAAAAGTTGCATATCACGGGGGCTATTTGATGCTAATGCAGTACGCCACAGGATGTTTTTGTGCTGGTCAAGGGCAGTCAAGTCTGAGGAGAACCAGGGGCTGTATCTGTTCTTAGTTCTGTATTTTTGAATGGGGCATGTCTATTTAAGATTGAGAGGAAATTACTTTTAAAGAACAACCAGGCATCCTCTACTGACGGAATGAGATCTATATCCATCCAGGATACCTGGGCCAGGTCAATTAGGAAGGCCTGCTCGCTGAAGTGTTTTTGGGAGCGTTTGACAGTGATGAGGGGTGGTCGTTTGACCGCGGACCCGTTACGGACGCAGGCAATAAGGCAGTGATCGCTGAGATCCTGGTTGAAGACAGCGGAGGTGTATTTAGAGGGTAAGTTAGTCAGGATGATATCTATGAGGGTACCCATGTTTACGGATTTAGGGTTGTACCTGGTAGGTTCGTTGATAATTTGCGTGAGGTTGAGGGCATCTAGCTTGGATTGTAGGATGGCTGGGGTATTAAGCATATCCCAATTTAGGTCACCAAGCAGTACGAACTCTGAGGATAGATGGGGGCAATCAGTTCACATATGGTGTCCAGGGCACAGCTGGGGGGCTGAGGGGGGTCTGTAGCAAGCGGCAACAGTGAGAGATTAATTTCTGGAAAGGTGGATTTTTAGAACTAAAAGCTCAAACTGTTTGGGCACAGACCTGGATAGTATGATGGAGCTCTGCAGGCTATCTCTACAGTAGATTGCAACTCCACCCCCTTTGGCAGTTCTATCTAGACGGAAAATGTTATAGTTGGGGATGGAAATTTCAGAATTTTTGGTGGCCTTCCTATCTATCTATCTATCTATCAGCCCCCACCAGTCGAAGTGGTACCGCGGGGGGTGGCGGGGGCTGTGCCGTTTTACCAATGTTTAACAGAAGTCTGGCTGTTTTTGTAGGAAGTAGGGGAGAGCGGGGAGAGCTTCAGAGATGCCTTCAAGGAAGAAAAGAGAATAGTATTTCAAAAGAACACATTTAAAGTTTTGGTGGAGTCAGCCTTCTCAACATGCATCTTCTGTCTTGAGAAAATTGGCAAAAGAGAACAAAAGTAAAGCTTTGGAGAGTTGGCCTTCATGATACTGTAAGACCTTCGACTTCTGTCCTGCTTGCTCGCTTCTCTTTCCCTTCTTCTCTCTCCCCAACTCACTCTCTCTCTTTGCTCTTTCTGTCTCTCTCTTTTGCTCTCTCTTTCTCTTTCACATTACTCTGTGTAGATCAGTGCTTTCTCCCTCTATCCTGTGAGAGTATTTGCCATAACTGTCACACTGTATAAGATATGTGGGCTTATCTTGACATTTAAGCAGACACGTCCTGTCTTGAACCCTGCTACAGGAATCAGTAGGACATGAACACCAGTTACCCAAAACTGTATTTCCCCTGCAGTCAATATAGTTGAAGTTCAACTCCATCAAATGAACAGTAGTTGTTGATATAGTATAACACTTTTATCAATTTGTCGCACCCTGTTCCCTTTATAGTGCACAACTTTTTTTAACAGGGCCCATAGGTTTCTGGTCAAAGGTAGTGCACTAGCGTGCCATTTGGGACGCACACTCGCTCTTGCTGTGGGTTTCCCATAGATGCTTAGAGGTTGATGGGCCTTCGCTGTTTATCAGCAGTTATCGGGTGCTAAAGTATAATCTTTATGACACGGGAAAACAGCTGTGAAATTTTGAAGAGCAGTAAGGTAAGGTCATCCTTCTATGCCAGGCTAGCTTGTCTGTGTGATGTTGCGATGTTGTCTCGCTCTCATGCTCTAACCAGTCAGGGCTTTCAGCAGCCGTCCAACCACGGCTCTTCCTGCCAAAACGCTCCTCCAACACCTGCCACGGTTTATTACTGTACAGCACACTCACTCACACACACACACATACACACATACGCACACACACACACACAGACACACACTCGCTAAAAGACAAACTAGAATGTTACAGGACAGTAGCTGCAGAGGATGAGTGTGTGTGTGTACATACACACACACACAAAATAAGTCACAGACACACACACTCATGCACCCATAGACACACACACACACACACACACACACATCCCAACCTCACCCCCACCGTCTCATCCCTCCATCCCATCTCTGACATAGAGGAGAGAGGATATTATACTGTGTCTAATAAAGTGTGTGTGTGTAATAAAACTGGCTCCTCCTCCTCCATGCTAATCCATGCTGACAGGTCCTGACTTTAACTGTATGATTAATGTGACGCTCAGACCGCTACCGACCGGACGCATTTAATGTCATCCGACCGCAATATCACCATCACCCTCCATCACCCTCCATCACCCCCACTCTCCACAAATGAGAGTAGCGCAAATGTCATAAATCCTTTGGCATCTTGTCCATTTCCATTAGTAACAATTTTACAATTTATTCTCAGGTGAGAGTTTGGTTGTTTCTTTTTTTATACACTGCTTATAAATTCAGCCAGATCGCTCATGACTTCGATATTTGAAGTCTGTCCATGTCATGAGGACGTCGGGAAATGCCCTCAAAACCGACCACCAATGGCGACAGTAATCCCATGACTCCGGATCCGAAGGTCGCTTGTTCAATCCCAGTGGTAGACAATCATTTTTTTGCCATTTTTTTTACACTACCACAAACCATAACCCTTAACCATTCAGAATCAATGCCTAAACGTAACCTTTTTACATGAGAGTTCCAAATATCTCTAACGGTCCCCCCAGAGTGAGTTTTTTAATGACGTGACGTCAGAATGCGTTCACTGTTCTAAAATGTGATTGTTACTCAACAGGACGCTGCCCTCAAACCAAGACACGCTGCCTGCTAATTATCTATAGGCTATGTTTCAACTTGTTAATTTCAAATTATTTTCAAACAGTTATATTTTCAAACAACAGTTTGAAATGAGGTGTGTTCTGCCTCCTCATTAATTCAAATAAAAGTAACCCATTTCACTGTGGCAGACAATTTACTTCTGAAGCATGTAATGCTAGTGTAGGGCGAGGATTAGCTGGATGAGCCAGACAAACTTCTCCCTTTTGATGAGAGCCCAAGCACTCCTCCAGTGTTTCCCCAGGTCAAGTATGCAGACATTTGCACATCTCCCCTGCCCAAACTTTTTCCCCCTGGCACATTTTCCATCTGGCACCCGCATTGCCTTCATTGTTGTGTTCCTTACTAATAACTACTTTGCGCGTTCCTATCAAAGTACCTTATTGCATTATCATAATAGTTTCTGTATATCTTGTTATGTCATGTCTACTCTAGCACACCGTATGTATGGAGCATAATGTATTCTGTGTGTATTCCTTTATATAACCGCGGACACAAGAGACACTAATTTCATAACCTTTATGGTGTTATACTCAATTGTGCTTCTGTAGCTAGCTACATTCTCCTATTAGCTCCTTAAAACAATGCTAATGGCGTCAGAGAAGTATTATCTTGAATTGAATCTTTTGAAGCTGCCCTGCCCCCTTGTGGAGCCCTTGTGGAGCTCTTCAGTTAGTGTTTCTTACTGTTCCTTATATCATTCATAATTGTGATTTTATAAATGCTACTTATTATTTTTATAGCAGTGTTATTATGTTACTTCATTGTAATATTGTTTTATTGCTATATCCTAATATTGGATTCTAATTACTAATAATTCCTCTTTATTCTGTACTTTCAGAAATCACACACACAAACAGAATTTAACATTATTTACCAACATCATAAATGGAACTGGACATCTTTCTTGCTGAATGTTGAGGCCAGCTTTTGTATGCTAACAATATACTGTTTGAACGTACACTCCTTTAAAGTTTTACTGGAGGAAAAAACAGCAAGAAAAGACAGTCCTATATGTAATGGCTGTCTATTTTATTGAAGTATTGGTAGTGGTTGAATAACAAAAACAAAAACTAGTTTAACCAGAGGAGAAAAAAACTGCAAGAAAAGACTGACAACTTATATGCATAACCCATATTTATTTCAATATTCATGTAGTGATTGAACAGCAAAAACTGCATTCCCACCCCCCACCCCCAAAGGCATGGTATCATGGCAGGTAATCAGTCAGTTAGTAATTTCTGCAGATGTGCTCAATAGTGCTTGAGCGTATGGTGACCCCAAAGCATGGCGCAACACACAGGTGTGTGTCACAAGCTAAACACATGTACTTTGTCAACCTCATCTGCTTCCTTCTCCTGGTGTTGACAGGTAGACTTTGCAATGCCTCCATGTGCGACTGCCTTGAGCAGCAGGTTGAGAGACTTCGGAGGGAAAATGCCTTGTAGTGAGGCATGGAGGATTTGTCTGCAGCAGGACAGCCCCCAGTGGATGGACGCAGCGGGTTGTGGTGCTCCTCCAGCAGCTCTCTCATGAGGTTCTCTCTGTACTTTTGGTAGGTAATCACCTCACCTATAGGGGAGAGGGAAAGGGAGTGGGGAGGGTGAGGGAGCTGGAGGTGAACTAGGGGGCCATTAAGGACAGCAGTGTTGATCAGTTGGAAAAATACCTTCTTATACCACTTGGAAGTTTTCCGAGCGCATTCCACAAAGCTGTTTATCATGTCCGCCTTTTCCACTGCCCCCATTTTGAGGTTATAGTCAAGCACACAGTCTGGTTTGATCTTTCTCTCTCCCGTCAAGTGGTCCACCTTCCCTGTGGCCGACATTGTTGCTGTATGGATAGTGGAGAGGACATGGACGTCTTGTTTGTCATGCCACTTTACTGCCAGCTGTTGACTGTTCTCCTTGAACTCCACCCTCCCCTCTGCAGCTTCCTGCTTCTGAATGCCGGCATCCCCTTCCTGTTCGACCGGACTGTGCCACAGGCCCTGTGCTGTTGGAGAGCAGATCCTGGAAGGGTGTGGGACTACTGTACCAATTGTCCACATACAGAGTGTGGCCCTTCCTGAGATGAAGAGCCAGCATGGTGTGACAGAAAAATTAAGTATTTACCTGATTTGTTGGATATTTAACAATTATTTACTTTAAAAACAGTAAGACATTTCTGTTCTACTAATTCTGTGTTTCATGGTCTCCACTCTAACTCCCTGCAGCTAATCTGGGCGTATGGTCACTAGGGATAGCTTGAGCTTGAGCAGACAATTGATTTACAGCCTGCATTCCATAGACAAGATGTGGTGTATGTTTAACCGAGATAGAGAGAGCCTGGAGGAGAAGAACAAAGGCCTCAGCATTCCTAATTATCCTGGCATCTGGGAAACTAAGATGAGGTGGGGTTAAAAATAACACCAGAGGTAGATGACCAGGAGATGAACCCAAAGTGGCTTATGGTGCCCCCAATCTGCATGGAGGGGATGGAACCAGCCATGACTAAGCATTTTTAGGTCTCCTATTTAAGATCTCTGTTTTTTCATTATTAGTTAAGCCTCGGCAACACATTTTAGAGTGTGGGGTCGACAGCTTCATTATTGCAATAATTAATTGATGTTAAATAAAGATAGATTGTTTGAATGGTTGTCCAAGTCTCTCTCAGTACTGAAATTTCCACGACAATGGTCATCACCACGGACTTGGACACCCCAAGCCCCTGCTAATGTTGGATGTCTGTGGTGGACCCTGTGTAGACTCTAATATCCTGGACAAATCATGTCTTTACGTCGCACATAACAAAAAACTTGACTCCAAACCTGTGCCCTTTAGAGGGAATTGACGGAACGCCAGCCTACCCTTCCATAACATCAGGGACTCGTCAATGCATAGGTCCTTGTATGGCACAAAACCCTGACTAAATGGTGATATCAGGCTCATAAGAAGATTTCTTATTTTGTGTAAGGGGTCATTTAGGTTGGCAGTAGCATTGTTGACGAAATGCAGGCATCTCAGCAGAACTAGGAAGTGTTATTGGGAAAAGAGAGTGGCAAAGACAGGCATTGCGAACACATGATCTGTGCTCCATTATTCCCTTAGGGAGTTCTTCTTCACTATTGCCATGAGAAGGACTGTCATCAGGAAGGTATACGTTTCACTAATTGTGGTTGTCACGAGGTCCCCCCTCACTATGTCTCCCACCACCTCCTCTGTCAGAAACAGCTTGAAGCACTCTGCCTCAGAAGGAGATGGCAAGGGATTTGCACTCCAGACTGGGACTCATCAAAGCCAACAGCAGGTGCCAGGAGGGGTGAAATGGCTTGAGGCCTTCCAGCTACTGCAGACCTCCTGTACTTCACCTACTGTTGGTCTGCCTCCATCACCACCAGCATCTTCAGAGTGACCTGGGACTTCGTCGGTGGGCAAGGGGTCTTCAGATTCAGCGTTCTCAATGGCAACAAGGTTGGTGGGCAGCTTTTCATTGTCACTGTCAGAATCTGATTCCTGACTTTTATACTCAGACTCATTGTCAGAATTGACAAAAATCTCCAGAATTTCCGTGTTTGTGAGTTGTCTCCTTTTGAAAGACATTGCTAATGCTACAGTTTAGCCCACTAGCTAAATACATAAATAACAACACTGAATGGATCCGAGTGAGTGGGTTAGGTGATTGACTGCCGGCACGCACCACAATAAATCATTATCAGAAAATGGTTTGTGTGGTAATAATGTATTTATTTACTGTTTTATTCACATGTTTTCAAGTAATCGTGACAAATCAAGCATTCCGATTCTTGCATAGATTGCAATGGACACATATGATGTGTGTAAAATACTTTTTTGAAGGTTGTACTGATAATGATGAGCTAATGTTAAGCTAATTGCCAGCTACAGTATGTGTGGAGCCATGTTTGTTGACGTCATACAATGCATTCTGGGTGTCACGTAAACATTTGTCAGACCAAAGATGTTATAACAAAACGAGGTGAAGGGTTGGTTCACTCGTCTTTCGTGTAAACTTCTGGAAGTGAATGATGGTCCATGACATACAGTGCCTTGCAAAAGAATTCAGCCTCCTTGGCGTTTTTCCTATTTTGTTGCATTACAACCTGTAATTTAAATTGATTTTTATTTGGATTTCATTTAATGGACATACACAAAATAGTCAAAATTGGTGAAGTGAAATGAAAAAAATAACTTGTTTCTAAAAATTATATAAAATAAATAATGGAAAAGTGGTGCGTGCATATGTATTCACCCCCTTTGCAATGAAGCCCCTAAATAAGATCTGGTGCAACCAATTACCTTAAGAAGTCACATAATTAGTTAAATAAAGTCCACCTGTGTGCAATCTAAGTGTCACATGATCAGTCACATGATCTCAGTATATATACACCTGTTCTGAAAGGCCCCAGAGTCTGCAACACCACTAAGCAAGGGGCACCACCAAGCAAGCGGCACCATGAAGACCAAGGAGCTCTCCAAACAGGTCAGGGACAAAGTTGTGGAGAAGTACAGATCAGGGTTGGGTTATAAAAAAATATCTGAAACTTTGAACATCCCACGGAGCACCATTAAATCCATTATTAAAAAATGGAAAGGATATGGCACAACAACAAACCTGCCAAGAGAGGGCCGCCCACCAAAACTCACAGACCAGGCAAGGAGGGCATTAATCAGAGAGGCAACAAAGAGACCAAAGATAACCCTGAAGGAGCTGCAAAGCTCCACAGCGGAGATTGGAGTATCTGTCCATAGGACCACTCTAAGCCATACACTCCACAGAGCTGGGCTTTACGGAAGAGTGGCAAAAAAAAAGCCTTTGCTAAAAGAAAAAAATAAGCAAACACGTTTGGTGTACGCCAAAAGCCATGTGGGAGACTCCCCAAACATATGGAAGAAGGTACTCTGGTCAGATGAGACAAAAATTGAGCTTTTTGGCCATCAAGGAAAACACTATGTGTGGCTCAAACCCAACACCTCTCATCACCCCAAGAACACCATACCCACAGTGAAGCATGGTGGAGCAGCATCATTCTGTGGGGATGTTTTTCATCGGCAGGGACTGGGAAACTGGTCAGAATTGAAGGAATGATGGATGGCGCTAAATACAGGGACATTCTTGAGGGAAACCTGTTTCAGTCTTCCAGAGATTTGAGACTGGGACGGAGGTTCACCTTCCAGCAGGACAATGACCCTAAGCATACTGCTAAAGCAACACTTGAGTGGTTTAAGGGGAAACCTTTAAATGCCTTGTCAAAGCCCAGACCTCAATCCAATTGCTGTACACCAGCGGAACCCATCTTAACTTGACGGAGCTGGAGCAGTTTTGCCTTGAAGAATGGGTGGCTAGATGTGCCAAGCTTTTGCCTTGAAAAAATCCCAGTGGCTAGATGTGCCAAGCTTATAGAGACATACCCCAAGAGACTTGCAGCTGTAATTGCTGCAAAAGGTGTCTCTACAAAGTATTGACTTTGGGGGGGTGGGGGGGTGAATAGTTATGCACGCTCAAGTTTTCTGTTTTTTTTGTCATATTTCTTCTTTGTTTCACAATAAAAAATATTTTGCATCTTCAAAGTGGTAGGCATGTTGTGTAAATCAAATGATACAAACCCCCCAAAAATCAATTTTAATTCCAGGTTGTAAGGCAACAAAATAGGGAAAATGCCAAGGGGGGTGAATGCTTTTGCAAGCCACTTTATTGATGAAGCCAGTGACTGATGTGGTGTACTCCTCAATGCTATCGGAAGAATCCCGGAACATATTCCAGTCTGTGCTAGCAAAACAGTCCTGTAGCTTAGCATCTGCGTCATCTGATCACTTCCTTATTAACCGAGTTACTAGTGCTTCCTGCTTTAGTCTTTGCTTATAAGCAGGAATCAGGAGGATAGAGTTATGGTCAGATTTGCCAAATGGAGGGCGAGGGACAGCTTTGTACGCGTCTCTGTGTGTGGAGTAAAGGTGGTCTAGAGTTTTTTTTCCCTCTGGTTGCACATTTAACATGCTGGTAGAAATGAGGTAGAACAGATTCAAGTTCCCTGCATTAAAGTTCCCGGCCACTAGGAGCGCTGCCTCTGGATGAGCGTTTTCCTGTTTGCTTATGGCCTTATACAGCTCATTGAGTGCAATCTTAGTGCCAGCATCGGTTTGTGGTGGTAAATAGACAGCTACGAAAAATATAGATGAAAACTCTCTTGGTAAATAGTGTGGTCTGCAGCTTATCATGAGATACTCTACCTCAGGCAAGCAAAATACACAGAACGTAGCCCTATTTGGTAAAATACCAAGTCCATATTATGTCAAGAACAGATCAAATACGCAAAGAGAAACGACACTCCATTATTACTTTAATACATGAAGGTCAGTCAATACGGAACATTTCAAAAACGTTGAAAGTTTCTTCAAGTGCACTCGCAAAAACCATCAAGCACTATGATGAAACTGGCTCTCATGAGGACCGCCACAGGAATGGAAGACCCAGAGTTACCTCTGCTGCAGAGGATAAGTTCAAAAATTGCTGCCCAAATAAATGCTTCACAGAGTTCAAGTAACAGACACATCTCAACATCAATTGTTCAGAGGATACTGTGTGAATCAGGCCTTCATGGTCGAATTGCTGCAAGGAAACCACTACTAAAGGACACCAATAAGAAGAAGAGCCTTGCTTGGGCCAAGAAACACGAGCAATGGACATTAGACCTGTGGAAATGTGTCCTTTGGTCTGGAGTCCAAATTGGAGATTTTTGGTTCCAACTGCCGTGTCTTTGTGAGATGCGGTGTGGGTGAATGGATGATCTCCGCATGTGTATTTCCCACCGTAAAGCATGGAGGAGGAGGTGTTGTGGTGTGGGGGTGTTTTGCTGGTGACACTGTCTATGATTTAATTAGAATTCAAGGCACACTTAACCAGCATGGCTACCACCACATTCTGCAGCGATACGCCATCCCATTTGGTTTGGGTTTAGTGGGACTATCATTAGTTTTTTAACAGGACAATGACCCAACACACCTCAAGGCTTTGTAAGGGCTATTTTACCAAGAAGGAGTGTGACGGAATGCTGCATCAGATGACCTGGCCTTCACAATCCCCCGACCTCAACCAAATTAAGATGGTTTGGGATGAGTCGGACCGCAGAGTGAAGGCAAAGCAGCCAACAAGTGCTCAGCATATGTGGGAACTCCTTCAAGACTGTTGGAAAAGCATTCCAGGTTGAGAGAATGCCAAGAGTGTGCAACACTGTCATGAAGGCAAACGGTGGCTATTTGAGGAATCTCAAATATAAAATATATATTGATATGTTTAACACTTTTTTGGTTACTACATGATTTCATATGTGTAATTTCATAGTTGTGTTGTCTTCACTATTATTCTACAATGTAGAAAATAGTAAAAATAAAGAAAAACCCTAGAATGAGTAGGTGTTCTAAAACTTTTGACCAGTAGTGTACATGATTTTAACCCATTTTATAGGAGATTCTCCAAAATTGAAATGTTCCAGGCATTTATATATAAACTCCAGTCGTACTTTATCAAAAGCCTTTTCAAAGTCAGCTATGAATAGCAGGCCTGGTTTCCTAGATTTTTCCTAGTGTTCTATTGTTTCCAGTATTTGCCTTATATTACCTCCAATGTATCGTCCATGCAAAAAACCTGTCTGATTAGAGTGAATGATGTCCGACAATACCTTTTTTAATTCTATGCGCTACACATTTGTTTGTGTGTCTGTGTGTGTGACCGTATCTTCTCGTACTGGTCCTCTTTAGGGTTGTGTTTCTGTAGCCAGACAGCTAGGGGGCGGTCCTTAAAGGAACCAGTTACTCCATGTTCCCCCTGGATCTTCCTCAGTCTTAGCCTGAGGAATCTCCACCATACTTGACGGAGAAAGAGACAGGGGGAAGAGGGGAGAGAAAAGGGAGGGAGGGAGAGGAAGAGAGGGAGAAAGAGGGTGAGAGGGGAGGGAGATGGTGGAGGGAGGGAGGGAGAAGTGAGGGAAGGGAGAGGGTGTGGTAGAAGGGAGAAAGAGGGGGGAGGAAGGAGGTAGATGGGGGAGAGAGTCAATACTGTAACGTATCCTCAATTCATCTCATGTATTCTACCCACTGGAGTCCAGTGGTCAGCTACTCTTGGCAAAGAGTTGTTGTTCATACAATCCGTGCAACCAGCTGTCTGATACAGCTCTACGTCACTTCTCCTAGCAATTGCTTTCAACCTGCCCTGGGGGAAATACGATACATTGTTACACATGGTAAGTAATCTAATGCAAAGGCTCACCAACTCCTGTTCTGGAGAATTGCCCTGTATCCAGGCTTCCAATGCCAAAGTGATAAACTTCAAGTTTACTCAATACATGATCAGACATTACCATTAATACAATGTCAATGTCCAGGTCATCCAACACCCATGTTGTCATTTCCCAGTCTATCTATTCTATCTAGGCAATGCTACACTTCAAATTCAGCAGCACACTTCAGTGCACATTCAATGCAAATTGTCACTGCACACGCAAATATCAACTAGCTAGCTAGCTATATCAGCTCCAGTGTCCCGCCATTTCTTGTCAGTTATTAGCAACCATCGTTACTACTTGCTGCACTTCTTCAACGTCTTCACCTCAGCTTCGGACTGCCTTTTTAGTAACTTACAACCAGCTTTTGTTTTTCCAATTTGGTATAGTCAATTAGCATAGTTAGTGATAAGTTCGTTTTTGTTAAGTGAGCAGTTGTTAATGTAGTTAGGTTAACATTAGACTAGTTACCTAGCTAACTAGCTAGCTAATGTTAGCTGTTAGCTATCTACCTGACATTAGCCTGTTTAGTTTTTTGTCAAGTGTATATATTAGGATTTGTAGTGTATTGTAGTTTATTGTGTAGTGTGTATATATAAAGATATTAGGATTTGTAGCGTATATATAAATGTATAGTTTTAATACAGTGTTCAATATAGTAGCTATAAAAGTTAGCTAGCTAGTGTTAAGCTACCTTAGGCTAGGTTAGTTTAATTTAATTGTGTAGGATATTCTAACATTAAGCTAGCTAACGTTAGCAAATGTTAGTAACATTATACTTGTGTAGGCTATTATTAGGCTAACATTAGTTCACTAACTTAAGTAGCTGGTTGTACTACCCGGACTATTTGCACTGCCCCCCCACCCCATCCTTTTTACGCTGCTGCTACTCTGTTAAGTATTTATGCATAGTCACTTTAACTCTACCCACATGTACATATTACCTCAACTACCTCAACTAGCCGGTGCCCCCGCACATTGACTATGCAACGGTACCCCCCTGTATATATAGCCTCCCTACTGTCACTTTATTTTATTGTATATATAGCCTCCCTACTGTCACTTTATTTTACTTCTGCTCTTTTTTTCTCAACACTTTTTTGTTGTTGTTTTATTCTTACTTTTTTGTTTAAAATAAATGCACTGTTGGTTAAGGGCTGTAAGTAAGCATTTCACTGTAATGTCTGCACCTGTTGTATTCGGCGCATGTGACCAATAAAATTTGATTTGATTTGACTAGTTCATGTTAGGCTGTCAATCCACACCATTTCTGGACGAGGAAACAAAAGTAAGCTAATTTTACTACCATCCGCTAAAGTTAACATTAACGCATCTAGCTAATGTTAGAGAGCTTGCTAACGTTAACATCAACTCCAAAGTTAGGTAATGTTAGTAGCTAGCTACTAATGTGAGCTAAACTTTTTGCCTAACTAATGTTAGCTAAGCTAACTTACATAATAGGAATGTTAAAAGTTCAAAATATCATCAGCTGCAGCTAAGAAAGACCTAGCAAAGCTGCCACTGATTCAAAACAAAGCAGCACACCTTGCCCTTTGCTGCATACACAGAACTAACATCAACAACATGCATGATAGTCTTTCAAGTTTGAGGGTTGAGGAGAAATGTACTACTTCTCTTCTAGTCTTTTTAAGAAACGTTTGTGTGTTGAAAATGCCTAACCACTTGTATAACCTATTTGCATACACTTCAAACAGACATACATACCCCACCAGACACATCGCTATGGGTTTCCTCATGGCACCCAAAACAAAAACATCTTTAATGTGTCGCTCAGTTATTTATTGAGCCATGTCACTGTGGAATGCTCTGCCACCAGAGGTTACTCAGGCAAAAAGCAAGTTTAGCTTTAAAAAACATATTGTATCACTGCACCTATCCTCTTTTTAAAGACCTAATTTAACTCTACTTTATATACCAGTGTGACTATGTATATAAGAATAGTGTGTAAATAGTATTTTTGTTGTCTCTTGGTGTCTTTCCAATATTTAACTCTTTTATTTTTTATTTTGAATTTAATGTAATATCTTAAATTGTTCTTGTCTATAACTGTTCTGTACTTGTCATGTATTTGTACGTTTTATGTGGACCCCAGGAAGAGTAATTGCTGCATGTGCAGTAGCTAACGGGGATCCTAATGAACTAAACTAAACAGTGATCCCTGCAGCATATACTCAAACCGGTGAGATTAGAACACTTCTTTAGAACATCTAGTTACGACTGACACAACAGTCAGCGTTTGAGCTGGCCACACTGTTTTTTCAATGAAACATTTTGCACAAACACAGTCTTTAAAACGTTGTCTTCAATGAGAGCAGTTTATTTTTGGATGCAATGTTCAGACATTCACAGAAGTAGCAACAGCATAACACAATTCCCATCCAAATCAGAAAATGTAGACTACATACAGTGGGGAGAACAAGTATTTGATACTCTGCCGATTTTGCAGGTTTTCCTACTTACAAAGCATGTAGAGGTCTGTAATTTTTATCATAGGTACACTTCAACTGTGAGAGACTGAATATAAAACAAAAATCCAGAAAATCACATTGTATGATTTTTAAGTAATTAATTTGCATTTTATTGCATGACATAAGTATTTGATACATCAGAAAAGCAGAACTTAATATTTGGTACAGAAACCTTTGTTTGCAATAACAGAGATCATACGTTTCCTGTAGGTCTTGACCAGGTTTGCACACACTGCAGCAGGGATTTTGGCCCACTCCTCCATACAGACCTTCTCCAGATCCTTCAGGTTTCAGGGCTGTCGCTGGGCAATACGGACTTTCAGCTCCCTCCAAAGATTTTCTTGTGGGTTCAGGTCTGGAGACTGGCTAGGCCACTCCAGGACCTTGAGATGCTTCTTACCGAGCCACTCCTTAGTTGTCCTGGCTGTGTGTTTTGGGTCGTTGTCATGCTGGAAGACCCAGCCACGACCCATCTTCAATGCTCTTACTGAGGGAAGGAGGTTGTTGGCCAAGATCTCGCAATACATGGCCCCATCCATCTTCCCCTCAATACGGTGCAGTCGTCCCCTTTGCAGAAAAGCATCCCCAAAGAATGATGTTTCCACCTCCATGCTTCACGGTTGGGATGGTGTTCTTGGGGTTGTACTCATCCTTCTGCTTCCTCCTAACACGGCAAGTGGAGTTTAGACCAAAAAGCTATATTTTTGTCTCATCAGACCACATGACCTTCTCCCATTCCTCCTCTGGATCATCCAGATGGTCATTGGCAAACTTCAGACGGGCCTGGACATGCGCTGGCTTGAGCAGGGGGACCTTGCGTGCGCTGCAGGATTTTAATCCATGACGGCGTACTGTGTTACTAATGGTTTTCTTTGAGACTGTGGTCCCAGCTCTCTTCAGGTCATTGACCAGGTCCTGCCGTGTAGTTCTGGGCTGATCCCTCACCTTCCTCATGATCATTGATGCCCCATGAGGTGAGATCTTGCATGGAGCCCCAGACCGAGGGTGATTGACTGTCATCTTGAACTTCTTCCATTTTCTAATAATTGTGCCAACAGTTGTTGGCTTCTCAACCAAGCTGCTTGCCTATTGTCCTGTAGCCCATCCCAGCCTTGTGCAGGTCTACAATTGTATCCCTGATGTCCTTACACAGCTCTCTGGTCTTGGCCATTGTGGAGAGGTTGGAGTCTGTTTGATTGAGTGTGTGGACAGGTGTCTTTTATACAGGTAACGAGTTCAAACAGGTGCAGTTAATACAGGTAATGAGTGGATAACTGGAGAGCTTCTTAAAGAAAAACTAACAGGTCTGTGAGAGCCGGAATTCTTACTGGTTGGTAGGTGATCAAATACTTATGTCATGCAATAAAATGCAAATTAATTACTTAAAAATCATACAATGTGATTTTCTGGATTTTTGTTTTAGATTCCGTCTCTCACAGTTGAAGTGTACCTATGATAAAAATTACAGACCTCTACATGCTTTCGCCAGTGCTGCAAAATCGCCAGTGTATCAAATACTTGTTCTCCCCACTGTATGTACTAGTACTAACTGAGGAAAGAGTGAGCCAACACAAGCGTTCATATTTAGCTAACTCTCGGCTGACAGAAGCCATGATATGAATTAGCTAATAGCAACTACTATTTACAATTCCTCACATCACGGGTGACCTCAACGGTGATCGAAATAATTGAGTAAAACACTTTATAAAAGTCTAAAGGAATCCGATGGTGGGTAGAGTTTGTGCACGCCTCCATGTTTGTTTTTCCGGGTCAACCAAAGATAAGAAGAGGTGACCAAATGAGTTGAGTCTGTTTGCAGTATGCATGTTCAAGGGGGTACAGTGGCTTGCGAAAGTATTCACCCCCCTTGGCATTTTTCCTATTTTGTTGCCTTACAACCTATAATTAAAATTGCTTTTTTGGGGGTTTGTATCATTTGATTTACACAACATGCCTACCACATTGAAGATGCAAAATATTTTTTATTGTGAAACAAACAAGAAATATGACAAAAAAACAGAACTTGAGCATGCATAACTATTCACCCCCCCAAAGTCAATACTTTGTAGAGCTACATTTTGCAGCAATTACAGCTGCAAGTCTCTTGGGGTATGTCTATATAAGCTTGGCACATCTAGCCTCTGGGATTTTTGCCCATTCTTCAAGACAAAACTGCTCCAGCTCCTTCAAGTTAAGATGGATTCCGCTGGTGTACAGCAATCTTGAAGTCATACCACAGATGTCACGACTTCCTCCGAAGCTGCCTCTCCTCCTTGTTCGGGCAGGCTTCGGCGTTTGTCGTCACCAGCCTACTAGCCACTGCCGCTCCATATCTCATCATTCCATTTGTCATGTCTTGTCAATTACACACACCCCAGGTATCGAACACCCACACTCGTTCAGAGCCCTCTGCTGTGCACTGTACCCTACCCATCTACTTTCCCGATCACATGGTAGTTCCCCAGTGTAAGGCACTAGTCGATTCAGGCGCAGCTGGGAACTTTATGGACAGGGCATTCTCACGCCGTCTAGGTATTTCATTGGTTCCCCTATCCATTCCACTCCCCATCAGAGCACTTGATAGTCGACCATTAGGGTCCAGGTTTGTTCAGGAAGTTACTGCACCAGTTAACATGATTACCCAGGAGACTCATTGTTAATTATTTATGCATAGTCACTTTAACTCTACCACATGTACATATTACTTCAACTACCTCAACTAGCCGGTGCCCCCGCACATTGACGCTGCACCGGGACCCCCCTGTATATATAGCCTCCCTACTGTTATTTTATTTTACTTCTGCTCTTTTTTTCTCAAAACTTTTTTTGTTGTTGTTTTATTTTTATTTTTTATAAAAAATAAATGCACTGTTGGTTAAGGGCTGTAAGTAAGCATTTCACTGTAATGTCTGCTCCTGTTGTATTCGGCACATGTGGCCAATAAAATTTTATTTTATTTTATTTGAGCAGATCGCTTTTTTGTTGTTGAGTCCCCTGCTTTCCCTGTGGTATTAGGTATCCCTTGGTTAGCACTCCACAACCCCACCTTCTCATGGCCGCAGAGGGTTCTCATGGGGTGGTCGCGAGAGTGTTTGGGTAATGAATACCTGGTGATGCCCTACAGTTTGATGAATGCTCCATCCGTCTTCCAGTCCTTTGTGAACGAGGTGTTTCGGGACATGCTTGGTCACGGTGGAGGGGTCTACATTGATAACATTCTGGTGTATTACTCTACGCACGCCGAGCATGTGTTCCTGGTTCGCAAAGTGCTGGCCCGACTGTTGGAGAATAATCTTTATGCCAAGGCAGAGAAGTGTATGTTTTTCCAGAAGTTCGTCTCCTTCCTCGGATACCGCATTACCACCTCAGGGGTGGAGAAGGAGGGGGATCGCATTTCAGCCATGCGTAATTGGCCGACTCCAACCACGGTTAAGGAGGTGCAGTGCTTTCTGGGCTTTGCCAACTACTATCGGAGGTTTATCCGGGGCATTGGCAAGGTTGTAGCTCCCATTACATCTCTGTTGAAGGGTGGGCCGTCCTGGCTCTGCTGGTCTGCTGACGCCCGGTACTGGTCCATCCCAATCCCATCACTACCATTCGTAGTGGAGGTGGATGCGTCCGAGGTAGGGATAGGCGCTGTCCTATCTCAACGCTCGGGCATGCCACCCAAGCTCCGCCCCTGTGCCTTCTTCTCTAAGAAGCTCAGCCCGGCAGAGCAGAACTACGACGTTGGTGATCGGGAGCTGTTGGCTGTTGTCCGAGCTTTGACCATGTGGAGGCATTGGCTCGAGGGGGCGAAACACCTTTTCCTCGTCTGGACGGACCACCATAACCTGGAGTACATCCGTGCAGCGAGGAGGCAGGATCCTCGCCAGGCCAGGTGGGCCCTATTCTTCACCCGGTTCGATGTTACACTGTCATACATCCCGGGTATGAAGAACGTGAAGGCAGACACATTGTCACAGCTGTATGACTTAGAGGAGAGGCCCAGAGACAACACCCCCATACTCCCGGCTTCCTGCATTGTGGCGCCGGTAGTATGGGCGATGGACGCGGATATAGAGCAGGCATTATGCACAGATCCATCTCCACCTCAATGTCCAGCTAGGCTGCGGTACGTGCCTGCTCTTATCTGTGATCGTCTGATCTACTGGGCACACACGTCACCCTCCTCTGGTCACCCAGGTAATGGTCGTACAGTGCGCTGCCTGACCGGAAAGTACTGGTGGCCTACCTTGGCTAAGGACGTGAGGGTGTATGTCTCCTCCTGCTCGGTGTGCACCCAGAGTAAGGCACCTAGGCACCTCCCAGCAGGTAAGTTAACACCTTTACCAATTCCACAACGACAATGGTCTTATATACTATTATAATATATACTATATAAATACTTATTTCCCTCATTAAAATGCAAATCAATTTATAACATTTTTGACATGCGTATTTCTGGATTTTGTTGTTGTTATTCTGTCTCTCACAGTTCAACTAAACCTACCATTAAAATTATAGACTGATCATTTCTTTGTCAGTGGGCAAACGTACAATATCAGCAGGGGATCAAATACGTTTTTCCCTCACTGTATGCACGCACCACTTTTCCGTTATATATTTTTTGAATTTCACTTCACCAATTTGGATTGTTTTGTGTATGTCCATTACATGAAATCCAAATAAAAATCCATTTAAATTACAGGTTGTAAAGCAAAGAAATATGGAAAAAAACCAAGGGGGATAAATACTTTTGCAAGGCACTGTAAGTGCATCGATGACGTCGTCGCCACAGTGACCATACAGTCATACCCCAACCAGAAGCCATGGATTACAGAAAACATCCGCACTGAGCTAAAGGATACAGCTGCCACTTTCAAGGAGCTGGACTCTAACCCGGACGCTTATAAGAAATCCCGCTATGCCCTCTGACGAACCATCAAACAGGCAAAGAGTCAATACAGGACTAAGATTGAATCGTACTACACTGGCTCCGACGCTTGTCGGATGTGGAAGGTCTTGCAAACTATTACAGACTACAAAGGGAAGCACAGCTGCAAGCTGCCCAGCGACACGAGCCTACCAGACGAGCTAAATCAATTCTATGCTCGCTTCGAGGCAAGCAACATTAAATCATGCATGAGAGCATCAGCTGTTCCGGATGAATATGTGATCACGCTCTCCGTAGCCGATGTGAGTAAGACTTTTAAGCAGGTCAACATTCACAAGGCCGCAGGGCCAGACAGAATACCAGGATGTGTACACTGAGCATGCGCTGACCAACTGGCAAGGGTCTTCACTGACATTTTCAACATGTCCCTGACTAAGTCTGTAATACCAGCATGTTTCAAGCAGACCACCATAGTCCCTGTGTCCAAGAACACTAAGATAACCTGCCTAAATGACTACTGACCCATAGCACTCACGTCTGTAGCCATGAAGTGCTTTGAAAGGCTGGTCATGGCTCACATCAACACCATTATCCCAGAAACCCTAGACCCACTCAAATTTGCATACCGCACCAACAGATCCACAGATGATGCAATCTCTATTGCACTCCACACTGCCCTTTTCCACCTGGACAAGAGGAACACCTATGTGAGAATGCTATTCATTAACTACAGCTCAGCTTTCAACACCATAGTGCCCTCAAAGCTCATCACTAAGCTAAGGACCCTGGGACTAAACACCTCCCTCTGCAACTGGATCCTGGACTTGCTGACGGGCCACCCCCATGTGGTAAGGGTAGGTAACAACACATCTGCCATGCTGATCCTCAACACGGGGGCCCCTCAGGGGTGCGTGCTCAGTCCCCACCTGTACTCCCTGTTCACACATGACTGCATGGCCAGGCACGACTCCAACACCATCATTAAGTTTGCCGACAACATAATAGTGGTAGGCCTGATCACAGACAACAATGAGACAGCCTAAAGGGAGGAGGTCAGAGACCTGGCCGTGTGGTGCCAGGATAACAACTTGTCCCTCAACCTAATCGAGACATAGGAGATGATGGGTTGAGAGCTTCAAGTTCCTTGGTGTCCACATCACCAACAAACTATCATGGTCCAAACACACCAAGACAGTCATGAAGAGGGCACGACAAAGCCTATTCCCCCTCAGGAGACTGAAAAGATTTGTCATGGGTCCTCAGATCCTCAGAAATTTCTACAGCTGCACCATCGAGAGCATCCTGACTGGTTGCACCACCGCCTGGTATGGAAACTGCTCGGCCTCCGAACACAAGACACCACAGAGGGTAGTGCGTATGGCCCAGTACATCATTGGGGCCAAGCTTCCTGCCATCCTGGATCTCTATACCAGGTGGTGTAAGAGGAAGACCCTAATAATTGTCAAAGACTCCAGCCGCCCTAGTCATAGACTGTTCTCTCTGCTACCGCACGGCAAGCAGTACCTGAGCACCAAGTCTAGGTCCTAAAGGCTTCTAAACAGCTTCTACCCCGAAGCCATAAGACTCCTGAACAGCTAATCATGGCTACCCAGACTATTTGCATTGTCCCCACCCCACCCTTTCTTTTATGCTGCTGCTACTCTGTTTATTATTTATGCATAGTCACTTTAACTCTACCCACATGTACAGTGAGGGAAAAAAGTATTTGATCCCCTGCTGATTTTGTACGTTTGCCCACTGACAAAGAAATGATCAGTCTATAATTTTAATGGTAGGTTTATTTGAACAGTGAAAGACAGAATAACAACAAAGAAATCCAGAAAAACGCATGTCAAAAATGTTATAAATTGATTCGCATTTTAATGAGGGAAATAAGTATATGACCCCTCTGCAAAACATGACTTTGTACTTGGTGGCAAAACCCTTGTTGGCAATCACAGAGGTCAGACGTTTCTTGTAGTTGGCCACCAGGTTTGCACACATCTCAGGAGGGATTTTGTTCCACTCCTCTTTGCAGATCTTCTCCAAGTCATTAAGGTTTCGAGGCTGACGTTTGGCAACTCGAACCTTCAGCTCCCTCCACAGATTTTCTATGGGATTAAGGTCTGGAGACTGGCTAGGCCACTCCAGGACCTTAATGTGCTTATTCTTGAGCCACTCCTTTGTTGCCTTGGCCGTGTGTTTTGGGTCATTGTCATGCTGGAATACCCATCCACGACCCATTTTCAATGCTCTGGCTGAGGGAAGGAGGTTCTCATCCAAGATTTGATGGTACATAGCCCCGTCCATCGTCCCTTTGATGCGGTGAAGTTGTCCTGTCCCCTTAGCAGAAAAACACCCCCAAAGCATAATGTTTCCACCTCCATGTTTGACGGTGGGGATGGTGTTCTTGAGGTCATAGGCAGCATTCCTCCTCCTCCAAACACGGCGAGTTGAGTTGATGCTAAAGAGATCGATTTTGGTCTCATCTGACCACAACACTTTCACCCAGTTCTCCTCTGAATCATTCAGATGTTCATTGGCAAACTTCAGATGGCCCTGTATATGTGCTTTATTGAGCAGGGGGACCTTGCGGGCGCTGCAGGATTTCAGTCCTTCACGGCGTAATGTGTTTCCAATTGTTTTATTGGTGACTATGGTCCCAGCTGCCTTGAGATCATTTACAAGATCCTCCCGTGTAGTTCTGGACTGATTCCTCACCGTTCTCATGATCATTGCAACTCCACGAGGTGAGATCTTGCATGGAGCCCCAGGCCGAGGGAGATTGACAGTTATTTTGTGTTTCTTCCATTTGCGAATAATCGCACCAACTGTTGTCACCTTCTCACCAAGCTGCTTGGTGATGGTCTTGTAGCCCATTCCAGCCTTTTGTAGGTCTACAATCTTGTCCCTGACATCCTTGGAGAGCTCTTTGGTCTTGGCCATGGTGGAGAGTTTGGAATCTGATTGATTGATTGCTTCTGTGGACAGGTGTCTTTTATACAGGTAACAAACTGAGATTAGGATCACTCCCTTTAAGAGTGTGCTCCTAATCTCAGCTCGTTACCTGTATAAAAGACACCTGGGAGCCAGAAATCTTTCTGATTGAGAGGGGTCAAATACTTATTTCCCTCATTAAAATGCAAATAAATTTATAACATTTTTGACATGCGTTTTTCTGGATTTCTTTGTTGTTATTCTGTCTTTCACCGTTCAAATAAACCTACCATTAAAATTATAGACTGATCATTTCTTTGTCAGTGGGCAAACGTACAAAATCAGCAGGGGATCAAATACTTTTTTCCCTCACTGTACATATTACCTCAATTACCTCGACTAACCGGTGCCCCCGCACATTGACTCTGTACTGGTACCCCCTGTATATAGCCTCCCTACTGTTATTTTATGTTACTGCTGCTCTTTAGTTAATTGCTATTTTAATTTTTTACTTATACACCTGTTGTATTCGGCGCATGTGGCAAATACATTTATATTTGGTTTGATTTGATTTGTACGCTGATGATTCATGTTTTCTTTTAAATCCACAACTTGGATCCCTCCACAGCCTCAGAGGATCTAGATCATTTTTCTAACCTCTCCGGATTACAACCAAATTATGATAAGTGTACTATATTACATATTGGATCACTAAAAAATACAACTTTTACATTACCATGTAGTTTACCAATAAAATCGTCTGATGGTGATGTGTATATTCTCGGTATACATATCCAAAAATAAATAGATGGATTGCAATCAAATACATTTTAATAGAAAGTTAGATAAGATCTTGCTACCATGGAAAGGTAAATACCTGTCAATTTGTGGAAAAATCACCCTGATTAACTCTTTTAGTATTATCCCAGTTTACCTATTTGCATATGGTCTTGCCTACACCTAGCGAATAGCTTTTAAAATTATATGAGAATTTTTTTTTCAATTTTATTTGGAACGGCAAGGCAGACAAAATTAAACAATCCTATTAACATAATGATTATGAATTCAGAGGGCAGAAATGATTAAATATTAAAGTGTTAGACCTCTCACTAAAGGCTTCAGTCATACAAAAGTTATACTTGAATCCAAACTCGTTGTCTATCAAATTAGTAAGAATGTCTCACTGTCACGACTTCCTCCGAAGCTGCCACCTCTCCTTGTTCGGGCAGGCTTCGGCGTTCGTCATCACCGGCCTTCTAGCCACTGCCGCTCCTCATCTCATCATTCCATTTGTTTTGTCTTGTTTATTACACACACCTGGTTCATATCCCCTCGTCAGTACCTGTATAAGTGTTCCCTCTGCCCCCTTGTCTTTGTGTGTGATTGTTTATTGTGGAGGATAGAGAAGCTCGGTGGAGCTCCGTGTATTTTGTATTGCCGGGATATTTCCCTGTGTGCCTTGTATTTTCCAGTGCGCCTGTTTTGCGCACTGGAGTGTTTTTGACTCATTACTGCATAACTCTGTGTTTCAGAATAAAGCCAGTTATTCTGTGATTTACCCTCCTGCACCTGACTCCTTCGAAATCACCTCATCACAGAATCACACACCCGTCATGGAGTCAGCAGGAGAGGAGCACCTCCCTGAAGTCGTGGCAGGGGTACGGGAGCATTCGTTGATGCTAGCCAGCTTGGGAGAAGCGATGGATCGGGTTCTCCAGGTCGTCCAATGCCTGGAGAGGAGAGGACCCGATCTTTCAGGACCAGATGAGCGACCGGATCCAGCCACCCACACCGTAGCACCCATAGGGATTCATATATCCCGACCATGGGATTTCGACGTGACAGCTGCCCTCTGCCAGGGATTCCTCCTACAACTGGATTTATACTTCTCGAACATCAGCCTGGCTCCATCGGAGCGGGAGAAGGTGTCCGCCCTCGTCTCCTGCCTCTCGGGGAAAGCCCTGGAGTGGGCCAACGCGGTCTGGAGTGAAGAAGGAGCCGCGTTGGACAACTACGGGGAGTTCGCTCGCCTCTTTCAGACCGCCTTCGATCACCCGTCCGAAGGTAGTGTGGCAGGCGAGCGACTGATCCACCTGAGGCAGGGGACGAGGATCGCGGAGGACTTCGCCCTGGAGTTTCGTACTCCTTCAATCAACTGGTGACAATGCCATCCGGTTGGACAACCTGCTGGCTTCTAGAGGACTCCTGGAGGGGGCCTGCCCGTTCCACTACTCCCCAACCTGGATCACGAGATGATGGAGATGGGTGGAGCGGCAATCTGGGAGAGCGGAGGATGACAGCGCCAGTGTCACTCTTGTGGCACGAGAGGACATTCTCCTGCACGCTGTTGTCTGTGTTCTTTTGGGTCTAGAGGCGGCAGGCAGGGCACTCTCGCGTCACCCCAGGTATAGAACACCCACATGACAGTTTTCCGGCACTACGGGGTGCCAGAGGACATAATGTCTGAACAGGGTCCCCAGTTTACATCCAGGGTCTGGAAAGCGTTCATGGAACATCTGGGGGTGTCGGTCAGCCTGACCTCTGGATTTCACCCCGAGAGTAATGGGCAGGTGGAACGGGTGAATCAGGATGTGGGTAGGTTCCTGCGGTCCTACTGCCAGAACTGGCCGGGGGAGTGGTCGGTGTTCTTGCCATGGGCAGAATATGCCCAGAACTCTCTCCGCCACTCCTCCACTAACCTATCGCCCTTTCAATGTGTTTTAGGTTATCAGCTGGTTCTGGCACCGTGGGTCCTGTGGTGGATGACTGGTTTCGGCACGCGAAGGAGACGTGGAATGCTGCTCACGTCCACCTCCAGTGCGCCGTGCGTCGCCAGAAGGCCAACGCTGACCGCCACCGCAGTGAGGCCCCGGTCTTGGTACCGGGTGATCTGGTCTGGCTCTCGACCCGGAATCTGCCCCTCCGCCTGCCCTGCTGGAAGCTGAGCCCGCGGTTTGTGGGGCCGTTCAAAGTCCTGAGGAGGATAAACGAGGTTACATATAGGTTATTACTCCCACCAGATTACCGTATTAACCCCTCTTTCCATGTGTCTCTTCTCAGGCCGGTGGTGGCTGGTCCGCTCCAGGAGTCTGAGGTGCGGGAGGTTCCTCCGCCCCCTCTGGACATCGAGGGGGCCCCGGCGTACTCCGTCCGTTCCATCCTGGATTTGAGGCGTCTAGTGGGGGGCCTTCAGAACCTCGTGGAGTGGGAGGGGTATTGTCCGGAGGAGCGGTGCTGGGTTCCAGTGAGGGATATCCTCGATCCCTCCCTATTGTGGGATTTCCACCGTCGCCATCTGGCTCGCCCTGCTCCGCGTCCTCCTGGCCGTCCCCGAGGCCGGTGTCGGTGCACTGCTGGAGCTGCGCGTCATGGGGGGGGGGTACTTTCACAACTTCCTCAGAAGCTGCCACCTCTCCTTGTTCGGGCAGGCTTCGGCGTTCGTCGTCAACGGCCTTGTACCCACTGCCGCTCCTCATCTCATCATTCCATTTGTTTTGTCTTTTTATTACACACACCTGGTTCATATCCCCCTCATCAGTACCTGTATAAGTGTTCCCTCTGCCCCCTTGTCTTTGTGTGTGATTGTTTATTGTGGAGGATAGAGAAGCTCGGTGGAGCTCCGTGTATCTTGTATCACCGGGGTATTTCCCTGTGTGCCTTGTTATTTCCAGTGCGCCAGTTTTGCGCACTGGAGTGTTTTTGACGCATTACTGCGTAAATCTGTGTTTCAGAATAAAGCCTTTTAGTCTGTGATTAATCACCCTCCTGCACCTGACTCCTTCAAAATCACCTCATCACACTCACCCTATGTTCAAGAATGGCCTTTTTCCCTTTATTCAGATTACAACATCTCACTTTCAGTTATTTGAAAAGGAAATAATCTCCCAAATGTCGCTGTTTTTAAAGCAAGCCGTAGAAAGTTGGTTGCAATTTCAATTTAATCCACCAGAAAGGACAGAACAAATATTGCAACAAATATTGTGGTTAAACTCAAATATACTAATTGAAAAAAGGTTTAAAAAAGGTATAATCTTTGTAAACGATATCATAGGTAGGACTGGTGGAGTTATGTCGCACATGCAGCTAACACAAACATATGGAAATGTCTGCTCTACCCAAAATTACAACCAAATAATTGCAGCATTACCGGAATAATGGAAGAGGAAAGTGGAAGGGGGAAAAAGTAAGGAACTTGTCTGTCGACGAGTTTCATTTAAGGACAAAAAAATGACAGCCGTGCCATATAGATTGCAAAATAGTTTGGAAGACATTTTTGACATACCGATTCCATGGCACATGGTTTATGAACTGATACACAAAACGAAGCCAGATTAAAAACGTAGAATTGTTCAATCTAAATTATTATTCAAAATTCTTGCAACCAATAGCATGTCATTTATATGGGGGATACAACCTTCCCAGCTCTGCAGATTTTGCTGCGAAGAGACAGAATCATTAGATCATTTGTTTTAGTACTGTCCATATGTAGCCTGTTTTTGGTCACAGGTCCAGGAATGGCTAAAGAATTGCAAAACTTACCTGGAGCTAACCCTGCAGTTAGCACTACTGGGTGATCTGAAAATTCATAGTCAATCGATCAATAATATAATAATACTTTTTGCAAAAACGTTTATTTTCAATATACAATTTGTAGAAACAATGAGAATAGAAAGGTTCAGAACTTTTGTGAAATATCACAGCACAGTTGAAAAATATATGGCAAATAGAAATCCAATATGGATGGTGTTAAGAGATAGATGGGAGGGGTTGAATGGAGCTGAAGGTTGGGACTAATAACAACTAATAACAGCAAGATAACTAATGTAAAACATACTGTGTCCATAAAACATATATAGGTTATAGTTTAAGAACTTTTGTGAAAGAGCACTGTTTGAAAGATATGGCAAACAGAAATCAAACCGGATGTACATCAGAAATAGATGGGAGAGGTTGAGGGTAGAGGAAGGAAAGGAGTAAAAACAAACAAAATAGAACTATTGTAAAATAGACTGCTTCCATAAAATGTATATAGTATGTATAAGCTGGAAGGAGAGGCCTAAGCTTTGTTGTTCACTAGTTTACTCCATTAAGGGGAGGGGTGGTAGGGTTAGAAAGTAATAAAGGAAAATATATATTTTTTTAAAGGATATGTATATACAGTACCAGTCACAAATTTGGACAAACCTACTCATTCAAGGGTTTTTCTTTATTTTTACTATTTTCTACATTGTATATCAAAACTATGAAATAACACATATGGAATCATGTAGTAACCAAAAAAGTGTTACACAAATCAAACTATATTTTATATTTGTGATACTTCAAATAGCCACCCTTTGCCTTGATGACAGCTTTGCACACTCTTGGCATTCTCTCAACAAGCTTCACCTGGAATACTTTTCCAACAGTCTTGAAGGAGTTCCCACATATGCTGAGCACTTGTTGGCTGCTTTTCCTTTACTATGTGGTCCGACTCATCCCAAACCATCTCAATTTGGTTGAGGTCGGGGGTTTGTGGAGGCCAGGTCATCTGATGCAGCACTCCATCACTCTCCTTCTTGGTAAAATAGCCCTTACACAGCCTGGAGGTGTGTTGGGTCATTGTCCTGTTAGAAAACAAATTATAGTCCCACTAAGCCCAAACCAGATGGGATGGCGTTTCGCTGCAGAATGCTGTGGTGGCCATGCTGATCACCAGCAAAGCACCCCCACACCAAACACCTCCTCCTCCATGCTTTATGGTGGGAAATACACATGCGGAGATTATACCTTTCACCCACACCGCGTCTCACAAAGCCATGGCGGTTGGAATCTTGTTAGGCCTACTGCTGATAGGTAGCTCTCTCTGCTCTCTCCCTCCCCTCTGTCTGTCCTTGATTGCAGGAGTGAAGTCTGGTGTGCGGGAGTCAGGGTTCCAGCTGCAGCTCATTCACCATATCACCTCAGCCTTTAAGACCCGGTCAAACTTACCACTCATCGTCAGATCATAGTCAAGACGACCAGATATTTGGAACCTGACTCCTGCCTCCGCTTCACTCCTGCCACCACCATCCTGCTCTCCATTACCGGACCTCTCTTTTGGACTCACCACGGACACTAGGACATTACGGTACCACACCTGCCCTGATCTGGATCTGTTACCCTCCCTGTACCTGGACTTGCTCTTCCCATATATTTGGAAACCTGGACTTTGAACATTGTAAATAAACCTGTTAAAACTTCTCTGGCTTGGTGTACTTGTCTGCATTTGGGTTCTTATCCAGTTAAATCATAACAAATCTAAACTCTCCAATTTGGACTCCAGACCAAAGGACACATTTCCACCGGTCTAATGTCCATTGCTTGTGTTTCTTGGTCCAAGGAAGTCTCTTCTTATTATTGGTGTTGGTTTCTTTGCATCAATTCGACCATGAAGGCCTGATTCAAACAGTCTCCTCTGAACAGTTGATGTTGAGATGTGTCTGTTATTTGAATTCTGTGAAGCATTTATTTGGGCTGCAATTTCTGAGGCTGATATCTATAATGAACTTATCCTCTGCAATGGAGGTAACTCTGGGTCTTCCTTTCTTGTGGCGGCCCTCATTAGAGCCAGTTTCATCATAGCACATTATGGTTTTTTCTACTGCACTTGAAGAAACGTTCAAAGTTCTTGAAATGTTCTGTATTGACTGACCTTCATGTCTTAAAGTAATGATGTACTGTCATTTCTCTTTGCTTATTTGAGCTGTTCTTGCCATAATCTGGACTTGGTCTTTTACCAAATAGGGCTATCTTTTTTATACCCCCCATACCTTGTCACAACACAACTGATCGGCTCAAACGCATTAAGAAGGAAAGAAATTCCACAAATTAACTTTTAAGAAGGCACACCTGTTAATTGAAAAGCATTCCAGGTGATTACTCATGAAGCTGGTTGAGAGAATGCCAAGAGTGTGCATAGCTGTGTGCAAACACTGATAAAAAACCATAAAGCAAAAAACACATGAAAGAAGAGAAGCGCCAAAAAAGAAAGAGAAAAATAAGTACTCATCATGTTCAAATGGAAGGAGAAGGATTGCTAAAGAACATGCGAGAAGCCAGAAGCATGTTGAGAAAAGATGATGAGAAAACAAATAAAAAGAAAGCAGATTGGTCTGTGGGACCTCCGCCATATGTTTGTGGACAATATCCCCAGGTGTCCGGAGTAATATCAATAAAAGGAGAAATAGAAATGGAAGAAGAAAGACCTTCGTTTACATCCTCCCAAAGGATAGAAAAAGAGTAAAAGAAAACAGAAGGAATCAAGCGAAGGGCAGAAATCAAGCCAAACAGATTGGACTGCTATGGAGAGCTGAGGGAAGCATTGGGAATAATGAAAATGACGAAGAGAGATGATGGAGAACTCTCAGATGAAGAAATGGCAGATATTGAAGCAACAAACAAACTAATAGAGAAAGAAATGGACAGGATGAGGAAAATGTTGAGAGAAAAGGAAGAAATAGAGAGGGAGCAATGTGAGGTAAGACAGTGGACAGACAGAGAGCTAGAAGAGGAAGAAGGAGCAGCAGTTGAAATATGGGGGAGATTGCAATCAAGGCGTAAGGGAAGAAAGATTGCGGAATAGGAGAACATTGAGAAGACCTGATAAATACAAGGGACAATATCCAATTCTAATAAAAGGTACCCAGGCTCACTATGTTCCGTGGGGATCACAGGACCTGGAAGGATTGGTTGCCCGTCTGACAGATTTGCATGATGGGGCAGGAAAATGGATTAGGATTTTTGAGGAACAAACCATGGGGAAACTGCTGGCTGTGGGGGATCTGAAGGCACTGTTGGCAAGGGTGGTTGGAAAGGCAAAAATTGAGGATATACTGGGGAACAGTGACCTGAGTAGAGAAGTGAGTGACCCACAAGGAGATGGGATGGACTTTGATTCACACCGCCCTGAAGTCTGGCAAGCACTAAGACTGGAATACCCGGCGAGAATTGACCCCAAGTCACTGAAAGGGGGGACACTGGGAGAAACTGAGAATCCAGCTGCCTATCTACATGAACAGATGAAACGATGGAGACTGGAAACAGAACGATATCCAGAAGGGGACCAACTGATGACAACTCTATTCCGAAACTCAATAATAGAGGCCATGCCCCAATCAGTGAGAAGCAGGCTGGTGGATGTGGTGGGACTAACCTCAAAGACACACAAATAATTATGTGACCATGTGATACATGCAGTAGAAAAACACAGAAAGGATGAACAGAGACTTATGGAGCAGGGGAGAGACATTCAGAGGAAACTGACTCAACTCCAATTGGAGGAACTGACAAACAGAGGGAAGAAGAAAATCCAGGCCCCAGTAACAGCACCTGCGAATGAAACAGGAATGATGGCTGCAGTCACTCCAGGAGACCATATCTGCCTCCCGCGCCACAGGCCCAAGTACAACCCACAGCACCAGTAGTGAATGTATATGCACAACAACCCCGGCAATGGAATAATAACAATAAACAGCTAACATTACAGCAAATTAATCAGAAAGGAGGAAATCGGGGCCCACAAGGGCCACCTGGAATTTGCTGGGGATGCCAGCAGCCAGGGCATACCAGACGAAACTGCCCCACAAACCCCTGGCAACAACAGGGAAACAAAATCCAAAATAATTGGAAGCAAGCAGACGGCTGGCAACCAAAGCAACCTGACGGCTGGCAACAAATCCAAGGTCCTGTGAATCCATGGACAGGGCCGAATCAGGGGTACTAGGGGTGTCCAGAGAATCCTACCGGGGAGGGTCAGTTTCCAGTACTAACTACAGAAGCAGATTGTGGAATTAATGATGGCGTTAACGTATCCCACTAAATTGCCGATAGTGAAATGTCAGGCGCATAGGAAAGGAAAAGGATTTATAACCAAAGGAAACAATGCAGCTGATGAAGCTGCAAGGAAGGCATCTAGATGCACCGTCCCAGTGTTAACAGCACCAATGGTCATTATTGAATCCATACCACAGCCAGATGATATAATAAGGATGCAGGAAAGAGCAGGACCTTATGAACAGACTATGTGGCACCAAAGAGGGGCCACCAAAGATGTGAAGGGATTATGGAGATCTCATGAAGGAACCATAGTAGCACCTAGTGTGTTGCTCAACCTACTGATAACTGATGTGCATGGTTTTGACCATTGCGCAAGGGGGAGATAATAAAGGAAAATTAAAAAACAAGGATACTGGTCTCCATACCTACAGGCAACAATAGATGAGGCATTAGCAAGATGTGAGGTGTGTGCACAAAACAATGTAAGGAAAGGAATAACAATGCCTATAGGGCACATACCAGTTCCTGAAGGACCATTTCGACACTTAGTCATGGACTATGTAGATATGATAAAAAAGGTGAATGGCAAAAGGTACATGCTAGTGATCATAGATAGATTCAGTAGATGGGTAGAAGCGGTACCCTCAGCAGATCTAGGATCAGGAACAGTAATCAAATTTCTAACCAGAGAAGTAATACCCAGATTTGGAATACCAACAGAAATCAGTTCAGACAATGGATCAGCATTTTTTCAGAAATCAGTGAAGCAAGTATTACAGCAGCTAAGGATTAAGCAAAGACTAGGGTGTGTTTATCGGCCGCAATCTCAGGGGATGGTTGAGAGAATTAATGGTACCCTCAAGGCTAAACTGAATAAAATCTGTGCCAGTGCAAAGCTCAATTGGGTGGATGCACTACCACTAGCGTTGATGAGTTATCGCAAGCAAACTAACAGAAATACGCATCTAACCCCGCATGAAATGCTTACGGGTCGACCCATGCCAGTGCCAGGTCTAAGAGGGCCCTACAAAGGACCCTCA
This sequence comes from Coregonus clupeaformis, assembly GCF_020615455.1. Taxonomy (NCBI): domain Eukaryota; kingdom Metazoa; phylum Chordata; class Actinopteri; order Salmoniformes; family Salmonidae; genus Coregonus; species Coregonus clupeaformis. Next base: position 16,323,625 of record NC_059227.1, on the reverse strand, counting down.
TTGGAACAATTAGAGATGGAACTTAAAGCATATGTAAGACAACTAACTGCTATACTTAAAGTGATCTATCTCCAGGAAAAAGGGTGAGAACCGGAACCTGGACCAGAGGAGCCAGGGTCGGTGATTCCAGGAGATCGAGTCTACGTCCGAGTGTTTCGCAGGAAGTGGAACGAGCCCTGGAGAGAAGGACCATACACGGTGATCCGAGCGACGCCCACAGCAGTACAGGTGGAAGGAAGCACGACGTGGTACCATCTGAACCACTGCACCAGGGTCCCAAAGAGAACCTGTCTGCCGTCGGCGAGCCATGGGGAAGCGGAGGATGTCGAGGCACCAGATGGAGTCCAGGAAGAAGAAGCAAGCACGAATCCAAGTGCCAACGTCGCAGGACAACAGGCACTCCCTCCTGAAAATCCGGAGAGTCGGGAGGTGGGGCCTGATGATGTGGGGAATGCTGCTGATAGGATACCTGCCATGGCAGATGCCCCAAACACAAGCAGAGACCCAGGGAATGGAGGGACAACAGGAGAAGGAGGAGGAAGTGATCTTTCTACCATTGAAAGAAGAGACTCCTCTGCTGTTGAGGAAAGGGACTTTCCCACAATTGACATCTCTGCCCTCACATGGTCTCCGACAATTTAAGAACTGTGGAATTGCTCAAACGGTAATAGCAGTTAACCTAGGAGAGATGGTGGTGAGTCTGCCTACAACTATACAATATTCTAGAGATAGTCTTACTGAGCCAGGAAGAATTGTTGTTGTGAATAAAGAACATGTATCGTACACAGGATGGCCTAGATTCGGGAAATGTCAGATTGAAGGATATGCAATGTTTAGAATAAAATGCCTAAAAAATCGTTGTGTAGAAGTTGAGCTAAAAGGGAATGGACATGGAAAAATAATGGATATAAAATCCTGAAGCTAAAATAAGAAATAGAATAAAAAAGCACGTACCTTTAGAAATAGCTTAAACCAGTATTTCTATTCCAGCCCAAGTACTGACAGCTATGGAAACTCAAAAATCATTTTCAGTACGAAGGATAAAACCTCGGCCAGAAAAATCACTTTTTGTGGGTGGGCTAATCATCAAACAAGAGGAGAAGCAATCTGGGATGAATATGGCTGCCAAATAGAAGTTAACAAAGGAGACACTAGTTGGGAAATAACCTTAAAGGAATTGACTCAAGAAAATAATGCAAAGTACATATTGGAAATAGTTAGCACTAAAGTGTCAGAAGGGAATAGTATAACAACAATGGACATTGATCCTATTTCCAAACACCAATCTAGACAGGAAGAAGAACCTGAAATAGTTAATGTAACTATGACCACTACCCAAGGACCACTAATTACTATAGCAGTTGAACCAACAAAGACAGGATTAGAAAAAATAGGAACAACTGGATTTTTTCAAAATTTATGGGATTCTTTAACTAATTGGGGAAATCAGGAAAATAGACAATCTACCTCAGCCCCAACAGTAATACCGAAAGTAATGAAAGCATCAACAAAATTAGAAAGGCTATGGTAGGGAGCCATACAAAATGATTGGTACAAATGGGCATAATATTCAGCTAAAACAATTAATAGAAAAACTAATTGTTTAGTATGTGCTCCTTCTCCATTAAAATAATTGATAGTAATACAAAATCCACACAGTTACAAGGACTGTGCTAACTTTAAACGAAGCTACTGTCATCTTAAAAGAGGAGAAAGGCCCTACTGTCCTGCAGAATGTTGATAATTTTTGGGAAATCCCTATCATTACAGATTATATAATCAAGTAGGATGGGGAGAGTAGTGTAAAAAATAAGATATCAGAATAGAGCCCAGAAAAATGGAAGCACCGGAAAAATACCGTATAGACTATAATCAAAATTATGAATGCTACAATAAAACGGATGGGGAGCATGATTTGGGAAATTTTTTAGGGAAAGTGTGAGACCACATGGCACCTAAATAAAGATATGTCCTGGAATGAAGATACCCCCCATAGAGCAGTTTATCAGGCAGCAGGATCAAGTACTGGGGTAATAGCTACAAATGGAGGGCCGGGTGACCCTGGGGAATGTGAGAAGCAAACACTGGCAATGCCATTGATTTCTCTTTATGAGGATCAATCGGTGGCAGATTAGAGCTACTTTGCCTAAAGGATGGAAGGGAGTATGTGCTAGAGTACAAATGCTTCAGGAGGTGGTTATATCAGATTGGGAGGTAGACAAAACAACAAATAGGGATGCACAGAATAGAAATAAAAGGGTAAAAAGATCATATGAATATGACCCCAATGTATATTTAGATGCAATAGGTCAACCCAGAGGAATTCCAAATGAATATAAGGCAAGAGATTAAATTAAAGCAGGATTTGAATCAATATTTGTCTGGATTTCAACCAACAAAAACCTAGAATGAATCAATTATGTTTATTATAATCAACAAAGGTTTATTAATTACACAGACTCTGCATTATCAGCTCTAGGAGAGCAAGTACAGGCTACCAGTAGAATGGCATGACAGAATAGGCAGGCTCTAAACTGGCTATTAGCGGAAAAAGGTGGAGTTTGTGTTATGTTTGGAGATGAATGTTGTACTTTCATCCCCAATAATACTGCCCCGGATGGTTCTTTCACTGAAGCAATGACTAAGCTCAAAGGACTACGAAAAGAGGTTAAGGACAATGCTGGGTATGATGCTCATGTTTGGGACTGGATGGACTTAACTTTGGGAAAATGGCGCGCAATGTTTACAAAAATGGCAATAATGATAGGAATATCACTTGTAGTGATAGGAGTAGTGTTTTGTTGTATACTACCTCTGTTAAAATCACTTTTGATTCAAACCACAGTAAAACAAATGACTGTACAGACTATTGTTACTAGTTCAGCCAAAGAAATACACCCAGTTCAGGGAGCTCCAGGACAGTATGTAAATGAATATGGGAAATCTTGTAATGTTAAAGGAGCACCAATGGACTGTCCATTTGGGAATCATGAATGTCTGTATGGAGTTGTTCCTGGGGGTGGATGGGTTTGCCATGGTTACAAAGCCCAATAGAAAAATGTGGAGGTTCATTTAGAGGAAAACCTTCCAGACTTGTAACCAATACCTGACTGGGCTCTGGGTCCTCATCAGGATGGGTCAAGTAATGAGGAAGATATATTGGTTTAAATATGTGCATGTAAAAAGTAATCACATATGGCAAGGCTAAGAATAAGTAAATGCACACGCTTACATTCATTTTTAAAATTAATCTTTGTATTATTGGGACTTTGTTGGAAGTCCCAAAGGGGGGATTATATAGAGATATTTTATGTATCATTAAGGCAAATGTAGGGAGATGCCAAAGGTAAAATATAATAAACATGTTTGATATTTTATAATCCAGATGCATGCTTAAATAAGGAATATAGCCATGCAGTATATAACTGTGTTATTAAATTAATGTATGTGCTCTTTCACAAAAGCTCTCAACCTATAACCTATATACTTATTATGGACACAGTATGCTTTACATTGGTTGTCTTCTTGTTATTAGTAGTTGTTATGTATATTCTTTTTTAAGAAGGGGCCTGAGCCACGCAACCAATAGAATGATAGAAGGAGAGACTTCATATAGAAAAAGCATTCATGACCTTTTGGTGTGGACATTGTGTGACAGCTGGATGTTGAAAGAGAAGGGTGGTGCAGAACTAAAATAAGTTAGGAATTTGCCATAAGGGGGTAACTGTGTATGCTATGTAAGCATGTTTGTGCATTTGTGTGTGTATAAAAGGGAGTGCTAAGCCAAAGAGAGACAGTTGTTCCATGGAACATCTTGGCTTTTGTTATTAGATAATACAAGTCTAATTTTTGGATTCACAAGCTCTAGTTTCTTGAGAGATATTTTTGAGTTGACTACTTTTGAGTCAAATATTTCTACCACAACCTCTCCAATTATTTTCATAATGTCCATCCGGTTTGTTTCTATATGCCATATCTTTCTAACTGTGTTCTTTCACAAAAGCTCTCAACCTATAACCTATATACTTATTATGGACACAGTATGCATATAATATAATATAATACGCCATTTAGCAGACGCTTTTTTTCCAAAGCAACTTACATTCATGTGTGCATACATTTTTAGGTATGGTTGGTCCCGGGGATCGAACCCACTAACCTGGCGTTACAAGCGCCCTGCTCTACCAATTGAGCTACAGAGGACCACATAAGGTCCATATTAGTTATCTTGTTGTTATTAGTTGTTGTTAGTCCCATCCTTCAACTCCATTCAACACCACCCATCTATCTCTTAACACCACCCATATTGGAATTCTATTTGCCATATATTTTTCTAATATACTGTGATGTTTTACAAAAGTTCTGAACATTTCTATTCTCATTGTTTCTACAGATTGTAATTTGAAAATAATAATTTTTGCTAAAATTATTATTATATTATTGATCAATTGACTATGACTTTTCAGATCACCCAGTAATGTTATCTGCAGGGTTAGCTCCAGGTAAATATTGCAATCCTTTAGCCATTCCTGGACCTGTGTCCAAAAACAAGCTACAAATGGACAGTACCAAAACAAATGATCTAATGATTCTGTCTCTTCGCAGCAAAATCTGCAGCGCTGGATAGATTGTATCCCCCATATAAATAACATTCTATTGATAGCAATAATTTTATATAATAATTTAAATTGAAAAATTCTAACTTTTGAATCCTGCATCGTTTTGCGTATCAGTTCATAAACACTATGCCATGGGATCGGTACGTCATAAATCTCTTCCCAACTATTTTAAAATCTATATGGGAAGGCTGTCAATCCTTTGGTCCTTAAATGAAACTGGTATACTTTTTTATTTATCACAGTTTTCTTTAACCAATTATGTTCTTTAATGCAAGGCCGACAGTCAAGTTCCTTACTTTTTCCCTCTTCCACTTTCCTCTTCCATTTTTCCGGTACTGCTGCAATTATTTGGTTGTAATTTTGGGTAGAGCAGACATTTCCATATGTTTTTGTTAGCTGCATGCATAGCTCCACCAGTCCTACCTATGATATAATTTACAAAGATTATACCTTTTTTAAACCTTTTTTCAATTAGTATATTTGAGTTTAACCACAATATTTGTTGCAATATTTAAATCCATTTAAATTTCAGGTTGTAATGCAACAAAATAGGAAAAACGCCAAGGTTGATGAATAATTTTGCAAGGCACTGTAGGTAGTTAACTATATAGCTAACAATAGCTAGCAATGAAAATGCATTTTTGATACAGTTGAGACAATAACGTATGCGTATGGAATATTAACTGTAGACTCTTACCTGTGTATGGATTATGATCATTCACGGCACACTGAAACACTTTCAAAATAACCCTTCCCACTCGGCTTCAACCAGTCCAGACTGCTTTTGCCACAGAAGACAGAGCTGTGTCAATTCCAGCAGCTGTATTCAGGACAACACTGTTATTGAAAGCTGTAGCTAAACTTTTACCAATTTGACTTCAGATTCTGACGTTTAGCCACGTTTCTCCAAACATCAAATGTCGTAGTTGTTCAAAATGTCAAATTTCAAAGTATTTTTGACACCCTGGGTTGCTCCTCCTGCTCCACATCATTCTGTTTCTCCAAACATCACATTTAGAAGTTAAGGGTAAGGTTTTGATGCATAGGAGCACACAGGTGTGATCATTCTACAGTGATGCTGATGGGTCATTTATAGCAAAACCTTTTGATATAGCCAATCATTTCAATTAAAGTTAAAAAGCTATTGATGTTTCATCACGTCGGCTTCACTTCCCTCCCCTCAACTCCCTGAACCCCTAAGTATTTTCCCATTCCCATTCACTCTGCATTCCAAGTTAACAGACATCTTCATCGAGTCGTGGCTGAATGACATGGATATGGATAACATACAGCTGGCGGGATATACGCTACATCGGCAGGATAAAACGGCTGACTCCGGTATGACAAGGGGTGGCGGCTGTGTATATTTGTAAACAACAGCTAGTGCACGAAATCTAATATTGAGGAAGTCTTGAGGTTTTGCTCGCCTGAGATAGAGTATCTCATTATAAGCTGTAGACCACACTATTTACCAAGATAGTTTTTTTCTATATTTTTTGAAGCTGTCTATTTACCACCACAAACCGATGCTGGCACTAATATTCCACTTAATGAGCTGTATAAGGCCATAAGCAAACAGGAAAACACTCATCCAGAGGCAGCGCTCCTATTGGCCGGGGACTTTAATGCAGGGAAACTTAAATCCGTTCTACCTCATTTCTACCAGCATGTTAAATGTGCAACCAGAGAAGAGAAAAAAAACTCTAGCCAACCTTTACTCCACACACAGAGACGTGTAAAAAGCTCTCCCTCGCCCTCCATTTGGCAAATCTGACCATAATTATATCCTCCTGATTCCTGCTTATAAGCAAAAACTAAAGCAGGAAGCACCAATGACTTGGTTAATAAGGAAGTGGTCAGATGATGCAGATGCTAAGCTACAGGACTGTTTTGCTAGCACAGACTGGAATATGTTCAGGGATTCTTCCGATGACATTGAGGAGTACACCACATCAGTCACTGGCTTCATCAATAAGTGCATCAATGACGTCATCCCCACAGTGACATACCCAACCAGAAGCCATTGATTACAGGCAGCATCCGCACTGAGGTAAAGGGTAGAGCTGCCGCTTTCAAGGACCGGAGCTCTAAACCGGACGCATATAAGAAATTCCGCTATGCCCTCCGACGAACAATCAACAGGCAAAGACTCAATACAGGACAATTTGATTTGATTTGAATAGACGGTCCATTTCAGTTGGCCTTCGAAACACTTCGGTCCCACCCTGTGGTCTCTTATACAGTACTATTGGACCGTAAAGGAGTAAATATAAATACAGTTGAAGTCGGAAGTTTACATACACTTAGGTTGGAGTCATTAAAACTCATTTTTTAACCACTCCAAAAATGTCTTGTTAACAAACTATAGTTTTGGCAAGTCTGTTAGGACATCTCCTTTGTGTATGACACAAGTAATTTTTCCAACAATTGTTTACAGATTGATTATTTAACTTATAATTCATTGTATCACAATTCCAGTGGGTCAGAGGTTTACATACACTAAGTTGACTGTGCCTTTAAACAGCTTGGAAGATTCCAGAAAATGATGTCATGGCTTTAGAAGCTTCTGATAGGCTAATTGACATCATTTGAGTCAACTGGACGTGTACCTGTGGATGTATTTCAAGGCCTACCTTCAAACTCAGTGCCTATTTGCTTGACATCATAAGAAAATCAAAAGAAATCTGCCAAGACCTCAGAAAAAACAATTGTAGACCTCCACAAGTCTGGTTCATCCTTGGGAGCAATTTCCAAATGCCTGAAGGTACTACATTCATCTGTACAAACAATAGTACGCAAGTATAAACACCATGGGACCACGCAGCCGTCATACCGCTCAGGAAGGAGACGTGTTCTGTCTCCTAGAGATGAACGTACTTTGGTGCGACAAGTGCAAATCAATCCCAGAACAACAGCAAAGGACCTTGTGAAGATGCTGGAGGAAACAGGTACAAAAGTATCTATATCCGTAGTAAAACGAGTCCTATATCGATATAACCTGAAAGGCCGCTCAGCAAGGAAGTAGCCACTGCTCCAAAACAACCATAAAAAAGCCAGACGTTGATTTGCAACTGCACATGGGGAAAAATATTGTACTTTTTGGAGGAATGTCGTCTGGTCTGATGAAACAAAAATATAACTGTTTGGCCATAATTACCATTGTTATGTTTGGAGGAAAAAAGTGTCTATCTTTCAAGCTGAAGAACACCATCCCAACCGTGAAGCACGGGGGTGGCAGCATCATGCTGTGGGGGTGCTTTGCTGCAGGATGGACTGGTGCACTTCACAAAATAGATGGCATCATGAGGAAGGAAAATTATGTGGATATATTGAAGCAACATCTCAAGACATCAGTCAGGAAGTTAAAGCTTGGTCGCAAATGGGTCTTCCAAATGAACAATGACACCAAGCATACTTCCAAAGTTGTGGCAAAATGGCTTAAGGACAACAAAGTCAAGGTATTGGAGTGGCCATCACAAAGCCCTGACCTCAATCCTATAGAACATTTGTGGGCAGAACTGAAAAAGCGTGTGCGAGCAAAGAGGCCTACAAACCTGACTCAGTTTCACTAGCTCTGTCAGGAGGAATGGGCCAAAATTCACCCAACTTATTGTGGGAAGCTTGTGGAAGGCTACCCAAAACGTTTGACCCAAGTTAAAAAATTTAAAGGCAATGCTACCAAATACTAATTGAGTGTATGTAAACTTCTGACCCACTGGGAATGTGATGAAAGAAATAAAAACTTAAATAAATCATTCTCTCTGCTATTATTCTGACATTTCACATTCTTAAAATAAAGTGGTGATCCTAACTGACCTAAGACAGGGAATTTGTACTAGGATTAAATGTCAGGAATTGTGAAAAACTGAGTTTAAATGTATTTGGCTAAGGTGTATGTAAACTTCCGACTTCAACTGTAGATATGAGAGAAAATGATACCATAGGAGCTTGATGCACAGATTCATTAAGATACACAACGAGAGAGGGGAATAGAGGAGGATGGGAAGAAGATTGGGGGAGAAGAGAATAAAATAAGAGAATAAGAGGTGTTCAGGGATAAAGGCTGCCTAGTAGAGAGATGCTGATCTAGCTAGCTTCCTTGGGTTGTCATCATTAGTGAAGTTACCAAGGCGGAGAACAGCCTTTGTACATTTAAGGTGGGAAACACAGTTTGTTTGTCAACGCCTAGGCAGTAGACAGACTGTGACACCATGACAAATGGACTGTTTAAACACTCACTCCCCACCATGTCATCTTGTTTAAATGGCAATCAGTCTGCTTCCTTGTTTAAAATGACATTAAACCCGATAGAGAGAGAGTGCAGAGATGGGGGCGAGAGAGAGAAAGACAGAGAGAGGGAGAGAGGAAGATTGAGACGGACAGAGAGAGATAGACGGGGGGACAGAGGGACAGAGAGAGATAGAGGGACAGAGAGCGAATGAGAGAGAGATGGACAGAGAGAGAGAGAGGGAGAGCAAGATGGAGGGTGAGAGGGAGCGAGAGATGGAGAGAGATGGAGAGAGAGACGGACAGAGAGAGGGAGACGGACAGCGAGAAGGAGAGAGGGAGAGAGAGAGACAGAGGGAGTGAGAGACAGAGAAAGCGAGAGAGTGAGAAAGAGAGGGTAGTGACTAGAAGCCTTGACATTTAGGAAACAATCACAGTCACACACAGTTGGATGTCATGGAAATATTGTCTAAGTATAGTTAATTCTAGCCTTTTTCTGGCTTTAAGTGGTCTCGTCTACCTCATAGAATGTTCATAGTCATTGAATTGGCTACTCTCTGTAGAACTTGATATTCGAGGCTTTTCCCTTCAGATCTATTTGTATTAGAAACACATTAAAGTGACACATACAAAGTGGGTGTGAATAAAGCATGGCTGTTCACCTTTTCTCCAGCTGTGCCTGTGGAGCCCGGTAGACGTGTGGGTGTGTGTTATTGTCCCCAGGTTGCTGAAAATGTCAGCCACACACTCCACTGACTGCACTGATGAGGGGAACAGGTAGAGGTGGCAGGGTAAGGGGACAGAATGATAATGAGGGGAGGTATACAAACAGTTGCTAAGGAAAGTCTACACACACCTTGCACAGTCTTCATATTTTGCTGCCTTAAAAATAATCTAAAAAGGGATTCAATTCGATTTTTTCCCCCCTACAGATCTACACAACCTACTTGACATTTTCCAAGTGTAAGAAAATGAGTTAATACCTGGTGGAAGTGCCTTTGGCAGTCATTACAACTGTGAATAATTTTGAATAAGATTCTACCAAGTTTGCACAACTCTTAGGGCAACATATACTGAGTGTAAAAAACATTAAGGACACCCGCTCTTTCCATGACATAGACTGACTGACCAGGTGAATCCAGGTGAAAGCTACGATACCTTATTGATGTCACTTATTAAATCCACTTAAATTAGTGTAGATGAAGGGGTGAGAGACAGGTTAAAGAAGGATTTTTAAGCCTTAAGACAATTGAGACATGGATTGTGTATGTGTGTCATTCAGAGGGTGAATGGGCAAGACAAAATATTTAACTGCCTTTGAACGGGGTATGGTAGTAGGTGCCAGGCGCAACGGTTTGTGTCAAGAACTGCAACGCTGCTGGGTTTTTCACGTTCAACAGTTTCCCCTGTGTATCAAGAATCGTCAACCAACCAAAGGACATCCAGACAACTTGACACAACTATGGGAAGCAACTCAATATTAGGAAAGTGTCCTTAATGTTTTGTACACTCAGTGTATATCTAATGTTTAAGTCAAATTGCTCAAGCTCAGTAAATTTGGTTGGGAATCATTGATGGACAGCAATATTCAATCTTTGTCTCAGATTTTCTCTCCTGTCATATTTATTTTGATCCTGACAAATTCCCCAGTCCTTGCCTGTGACAAACACACCCATAACATGATGCTGCCACCACAATACTTGAAAATACAGAGGATCAACAACATTTAATTATTGCATATTACAGTGAGCTATGTCAAGAATCCAGTATATAAACAAGAATCCAGTATATAAATATGCACTGTGTATAAACAGCTTTACAAAAATGCAATGTACAGTAGTACAGTGAAGGGAAAAAGTATTTGATCCCCTGCTGATTTTGTATGTTTGCCCACTGACAAAGACATGATCAGTCTATACTTTTAATGGTAGGTTTATTTGAACAGTGAGAGACAGAATAACAACAAAAAAATCCAGAAAAACGCATGTAAAAAATGTTATAAATTGATTTGCATTTTAATGAGGGAAATAAGTATATGACCCCTCTGCAAAACATGACTTAGTACTTGGTGGCAAAACCCTTGTTGGCATTCACAGAGGTCAGACGTTTCTTGTAGTTGGCCACCAGGTTTGCACACATCTCAGGAGGGATTTTGTTCCACTCCTCTTTGCAGATCTTCTCCTAGTCATTAAGGTTTCGAGGCTGACGTTTGGCAACTCGAACCTTCAGCTCCCTCCACAGATTTTCTATGGAATTAAGGTCTGGAGACTGGCTAGGCCACTCCAGGACCTTAATGTGCTTCTTCTTGAGCCACTCCTTTGTTGCCTTGGCCGTGTGTTTTGGGTCATTGTCATGCTGGAATGCCCATCCACAACCCATTTTCAATGCCCTGGCTGAGGGAAGGAGGTTCTCACCCAAGATTTGACGGTACATGGCCCCGTCCATCGTCCCTTTGATGCGGTGAAGTTGTCCTGTCCCCTTAGCAGAAAAACACCCCCAAAGCATAATGTTTCCACCTCCATGTTTGACGGTGGGGATTGTGTTCTTGGGGTAATAGGCACCAATCCTCCTCCTCCAAACACGGCGAGTTGAGTTGATGCCAAAGAGCTCCATTTTGGTCTCATCTGACCACAACACTTTCACCCAGTTCTCCTCTGAATCATTCAGATGTTCATTGGCAAACTTCAGACGGCCCTGTATACGTGCTTTCTTGAGCAGGGGGACCTTGCGGGCGCTGCAGGATTTCAGTCCTTCACGGCGTAGTGTGTTACCAATTGTTTTCTTGGTGACTATGGTCCCAGCTGCCTTGAGATCATTGACAAGATCCTCCCGTGTAGTTCTGGGCTGATTCCTCACCGTTCTCATGATCATTGCAACTCCACGAGGTAAGGTCTTGCATGGAGCCCCAGGCCGAGGGAGATTGACAGTTATTTTGTGTTTCTTCCATTCGTGAATAATCGCACCAACTGTTGTCACCTTCTCACCAAGCTGCTTGGCGATGGTCTTGTAGCCCATTCCAGCCTTGTGTAGGTCTACAATCTTGTCCCTGACATCCTTGGAGAGCTCTTTGGTCTTGGCCATGGTAGAGTGTTTGGAATCTGATTGATTGATTGCTTCTGTGGACATATGTTTTTTATACAGGTAACAAGGTGAGATTAGGAGCACTCCCTTTAAGAGTGTGCCCCTAATCTCAGCTCGTTACCTGTATAAAAGACACCTAGGAGCCAGAAATCTTTCTGATTGAGAGGGGGTCAAATACTCAATAAATAATCAATTTATAAAATTTTTGACATGCGTTTTTCTGGATTTTTTTGTTGTTATTCTGTCTCTCACTGTTCAAATAAACCTACCATTAAAATTATAGACTGATTATTTCTTTGTCAGTGGGGAAATGTACAAAATCAGCAGGGGATCAAATACTTTTTTCCCTCACTGTATCTTAATTTTCTATTTCTTTTTAATTTGAAAGATTTTCTATAATTTTTCTTTCATTTTGAAAATGTGGAGTAAATTGTGTAGATCTATAGGAAGAAATTCCAATGTAATCCCTTTTTAGATGTAATTTTAAAGCAGTTAAATGTGAAGAATGTGCTATGGGCTTTGTAGACTTTCATTAACAACTGTATCACCCCACTTTACTTGCACACTCACAGAAACAGGCACACACACACACACACACACACACACACACACACACAAACACACACACACACACACACACACACCACCCCGTACACACTATACACAGTCTGAGCATCTGAGCTCCTCCAGGGTGTACCAGCTGTCAGCGCGGTGACCAGTGAACAACCGCACCACAGAGACAGATCATTCTCAGGGAGTTAGCACTGCTGCAACACCTCTGACCTTCGTGGATCACTAGTCTGCCTCTGTTACATCTCCAGGGAAATCATACAGAGGCTGAACTTCTCTACTTATTTCTCACAGATTTACTTCTCATTACAAGTCTACCTATATACAGTTAAGTTGGAAGTTTACATACACTTAGGTTGGAGTCATTTAAACACGTTTTTCAACCACTCCACAAATGTTTTGTTAAGAAACTATAGTTTTGGCAAGTCAGTTATGACATCGACGTTGTGCATGACACAAGTCCTTTTTCCAACAATTGTTTACAGACAGATTATTTCACTTATAATTCATTGTATCACAATTCCAGTGGGTCAGAAGTTTACATACACTAAATTGACTGTGCCTTTAAACAGCTTGGAATATTCCAGAAAATGATGTCATGGCTTTAGAAGCTTCTGATAGGCTAATTGGCAATTGGAGGTGTACCTGTGGATGTATTGCAAGGCCTACCTTCAAAATCAGTGCCTCTTTGCTTGACATCATGGGAAGATCAAAATAAATCCACCAAGACCTCCTAAAAAAATGTGTAGACCTCCACAAGTCTGGTTCATCCTTGGGAGCAATTTCCAAATGCCTGAAGGTACCACGTTCATCTGTACAAACAATAGTATGGAAGTATAAACACCATGGGACCACGCAGCCGTCATACCGCTCAGGAAGGAGACGCGTTCTGTCTCCTAGAGATGAACGTACTTTGGTGCAAATCAATCCCAGAACAACAGCAAAGGACCTTGTGAAGATGCTGGAGGAAACAGGTACAAAAGTATCTATATCCACAGTAAAACGAGTCCTATATCGACATAACCTGAAAGGCCGCTCAGCAAGGAAGAAGCCACTGCTCCAAAACCGCCATGAAAAGCCAGACTACGGTTTGCAACTGCACATGGGGACAAAGATCGTACTTTTTCGAGAAATGTCCTCTGGTCTGATGAAACTGTTTGGCCATAATGACCATCGTTATGTTTGGAGGAAAAAGGGGTTTACTTGCAAGCCGAAGAACACCATCCCAACCGTGAAGCACGGGGGTGGCAGCATCATGCTGTGGGGGTGCTTTGCTGCAGGAGGGACTGGTGCACTTCACAAAATAGATGGCATCATGAGGAAGGAAAATTTTGTGGATATATTGAAGCAACATCTCAAGACATCAGTCAGGAAGTTAAAGCTTGGTCGCAAATGGGTCTTCCAAATGGACAATGACCCCAAGCATACTTCCAAAGTTGTGGCAAAATGGCTTAAGGACAACAAAGTCAAGGTATTGGAGTGGCCATAACAAAGCCCTGACCTCAATCTTATAGAAAATGTATGGGCAGAACTGAAAAAGCGTGTGCGAGCAAGGAGGCATACAAACCTGACTCATTTACACCAGCTCTGTCAGGAGGAATGGGCCAAAATTCACCCAACTTATTGTGGGAAGCTTGTGCAAGGCTACCCGAAACGTTTGACCCAAGTTAAACAATTTAAAGGCAATGCTACCAAATACTAATTGAGGGTATGTAAACTTCTGACCCACTGGGAATGTGATGAAAGAAATAAAAGCTGAAATAAATAATTCTCTCTACTATTATTCGGACATTTCACATTCTTAAAATAAAGTGGTGAACCTAACTAACTGACCTAAGACAGGTACTTTTTACTAGGATTAAATATCAGGAATTTTGAAAAATTGAGTTTAAATTTATTTGGATAATATGTATTTAAACTTCCGACTTCAACTGTATGTGCTATGGCAGGACTGCCCAACCCTGTTCCTGGAGAGCTACCGTCGTGTAGGTTTTTGCTCCAACCCTAATCTAGCACACCTGATTCTAATAATTAGCAGGTTGATAAGATCAATCAGGTTAGTAACACCTGGGGTTGGAGCGAAAACCTACAGGAGAGTAGCTCTCCAGGAGCAGGGTTGGGCAACCCTGTGTAATGGCTTTACACCCCCTGCTATATTGTGGATAAAGAGTTACCTGTCTAACAGAACACAGAGGGTGTTCTTTAATGAAAGCCTCTCCAACATAATCCAGGTAGAATCAGGAATTCCCCAGGGCAGCTGTATAGGCCTCTTATTTTTTTCAATATTTTCTAATGACATGCCACAGACTTTGAGTAAAGCGGATGACTCAACACTATACACGTCAGCTACTACAGTGAGTGAAATCACTGCAACACTTGACAAAGAGCTATAGTTAGTTTTAGAATGGGGTGGCAAGGAATACGTTAGTCCTAAATATTAGAAAAACTAAAAGCATTGTATTTGGGATACATCATTCACTAAACCCTAAACCTCAACTAAATTAGTCATCTCTGTGGATGACTTCGTCAACCACTTTGAAAAGAAGGTTGACGACATCCGATCCTCGTTTGTTAAGTCTAATGACACTGCTGGTCCTGCTCACACTGCCCTACCCTATGCTTTGACTTCTTTCTCCCCTCTCTCTCCTGATAAAATCTTGTGACTTGTGACTGCAGGCCGCCCAACAACCTGCCCGCTTGACCCCATCCCCTCCTCTCTTCTCCAGACCATCTCCGGTGACCTTCTCCCCTACCTCACCTCGCTGATCAACTCATCCTTGACCGCTGGCTATGTCCCTTCCGTCTTCAAGAGAGTGAGAGTTGCACCCCTTCTCAAAAAAACAACACTCGATCCCTCGGATGTCAACAACTACAGACCAGTATCCCTTCTTTCTTTTCTTTCCAAAACTATTGAGCGTGCCGTCTTTAGCCAACTCTCTTGCTATCTCTCTCAGAATGACCTTCTTGATCCAAACCAGTCAGGTTTCAGGACTGGTCATTCAACTGAGACTGCTCTTCTCTGTGTCACAGAGGCTCTCCGCACTGCTAAAGCTAACTCTCTCTCCTCTGCTCTTGTCCTTCTAGACCTGTCTGCTGCCTTTGATACTGTGAACCATCAGATCCTCCTCTCCACCCTCTCCGAGCTGGGCATCTCTGGCGCGGCTCACTCTTGGATTGCGTCCTACCTGACCGGTCGCTTCTACCAAGTGGCGTGGCGAGAAGCTGTCTCCGCACCACGTGCACTCACCACTGGTGTCCCCCAGGGTTCAGTTCTAGGCCCTCTCCTATTCTCGCTATACACCAAGTCACTTGGCTCTGTCATATCCTCACATGGCCTCTCCTATCATTGCTACGCTGACGATACACAACTGATCTTCTCCTTTCCCCCTTCTGATAACCAGGTGGCGAATCGCATCTCTGCATGTCTGGCAGACATATCAGTATGGATGACGGATCACCACCTCAAGCTGAACCTTGGCAAGACGGAGCTGCTCTTCCTCCCAGGGAAGGACTGCCTGTTCCATGATCTCGCCATCACGGTTGACAACTCCATTGTGTCCTCCTCCCAGAGTGCGAAGAGCCTTGGCGTGACCCTGGACAACACCCTGTCGTTCTCCGCTAACATCAAGGCGGTGACCCGATCCTGCAGGTTCATGCTCTACAACATTCGGAGAGTACGACCCTGCCTTACACAGGAAGCGGCACAGGTCCTAATCCAGGCACTTGTCATCTCCTGTCTGGATTACTGCAACTCGCTGTTGGCTGGGCTCCCTGCCTGTGCCATTAAACCCCTACAACTCATCCAGAATGCCGCAGCCCGTCTGGTGTTCAACCTTCCCAAGTTCTCTCACGTCACCCCGCTCCTCTGCACACTCCACTGGCTTCCAGTTGAAGCTCGCATCTGTTACAAGACCATGGTGCTTGCCTATGGAGCCGTGAGGGGAACGGCACCTCCGTACCTTCAGGCTCTGATCAGTCCCTACACCCAAACGAGGGCACTGCGTTCATCCACCTCTGGCCTGCTGGCTCCCCTTCCTCTGCGGAAGCATAGTTCCCGCTCAGCCCAGTCAAAACTGTTCGCTGCTCTGGCACCCCAATGGTGGAACAAGCTCCCTCACGACGCCAGGACAGCGGAGTCACTCACCACCTTCCGGAGACATTTGAAACCCCACCTCTTTAAGGAATACCTGGGATAGGATAAAGTAATCCTTCTACCCCCCCCCCCCCCAAAAAAAAAATTAATAATCATAATTTAAAAAAAAATTGTAAAGTGGTTATCCCACTGGCTATAGGGTGAATGCACCAATTTGTAAGTCGCTCTGGATAAGAGCGTCTGCTAAATGACGTAAATGTAAATGTAAATCTTGTAATAAATAATGTGGAAATTGAGCAAGTTGATGTGACTAAACTGCTTGGAGTAACCCTGGATAGTAAACTGTCATGGTCAAAACATGTTGATGCAATGGGGAGAAGTCTGTCCATAATATCAAATCAAAATCCAATTGTATTTGTCTCAAGAGCCGAATACAACAGGTGTAGACCTTACCATGAAATGCTTACTTACAAGCCCTTCACCAACAATGCCGTTTTAAGAAAAATAAGAGTTAAGAAAATATTTACTAAATAAACAAAAGTAAAAAAAGTTACACAATAAAATAACAGTAACGAGGCTATATATACAGGGGGTACCGGTATCGAGTCAATGTGCAGGGTTACAGTGTAGTCGAGGTAATTTAGATAATAGGTACATGTAGGTAGGGGAAAGGTGACTATGCATAGATAATAAACAGCGATAGCAGCAGCATAAAAAATGCAAATGCAAATAGTCTGGGTAGCCATTTGATTAGCTGTTCAGCAGTCTTATGGCTTGGGGGTAGAAGCTGTTAAGGAGCCTTTTGGACCTAGACTTGGCACTCCAGTACCGCTTGCCGTGTGGTAGCAGTGAGAACAGTCTATGACTAGCGTGACTGGAGTCTTTGGCAATTTATAGGGCCTTCCTCTGACACCGCCTGGTATAGAGGTCCTGAATGGCAGGAAGCTTGGCCCCAGTGATGTACTGGGCCATACGCACTTCCCACTCTAGCGTCTTGCGGGCGGATGCCGAGCAGTTGCCATGCCAGGCGGTGATGCAACCAGTCAGGATGCTCTCGAGGGTCCCCCATGTTGAGGATCAGTGTGGCAGATGTGTTGTCACCTACCCTTACCACCTGGGGGCGGCCCGTCAGGAAGTCCAGGATCCAGTTGCAAAGTAAGGTGTTTAGTCCCAGGGTCCTAAGCTTAGTGATGAGCTTTGAGGGCACTATGGTGTTGAACGCTGAATTGTAGTCAATGAACAGTATTTTCACGTGTGTGTTCCTTTTGTCCAGGTGGGAAAGCGCAGTGTGGAGTGCAATAGAGATTGCATCGTCTGTGCATCTGTAGGGGCTGTATGCGAATTGGAGTGGGTCTAAGGTTTCTGGGATGATGGTGTTGATGGCTCCTTGAAAGCGGCAGCTCTACCCTTTAGCTCAGTGCGGATGTGGTTACACGTGCCATGCTGGTAGAAATGAGGTAAAATGTATTTAAGTTTTCCTGCATTAAAGTCCCTGGCCACTAGGAGCGCTGCCTCTGGATAAGCATTTTCATGTTTGCTTATTGCCTTATACAGCTCATTGAGTGCGGTCTTAGCGCCAGCATCAGTTTGTGGTGGTAAATAGACAGCTATGAAAAATATAGATGAAAACTCTCTTGGTAAATGGTGTGGTCTACAACTTATCATGAGATACTCTACCTCAGGTGAGCAAAACCTCGAGACTTATTCAATATTAGATTTAGCTCACCAGCTGTTATTGACAAATAGACACAGACCACCACCTCTTGTCCTCCTAGAGGTAGCTGTTCTGTCTTGCCGATGCACGGAAAACCCAGAAAACTGTATATTATCCATGTTGTCGTTCGGCCACGACTCGGTGAAACATAAGATATTATAGTTTTTAATGGTAGGATAGTCTTGAACGGAGCTCATCCAGTTTATTCTCCAATGATTGCACGTTGGCCAATAGGACGGATGGTAGAGGCGGGTTACACACTCGCCGACGAATTCTCACAAGGCACCTGGATCTGCGTCCCCTATATCGGTGTCTCTTCTTCATGCGAATGATGGAGATTTGGGCCTGGTACGGTATCAGCAGTAAATCCTTCGCGTCCGACTATTTAAAGAAAGAATATTCGCCCAGTTCGAAGTGAGTAATCGCTGTTCTGATGTCCAGAAGCTATTTCCAGTCATATGAGACTGTGGCAGTAACATTATGTACTAAATAAGTTACAAACAACGTAAAAAAACACACAAATAGCACAATTGGTTAGGAGCCCGTAAAACAGCAGCCATCCCCTCCGGCGCCATTTTTTATACTTAAGCACTGCTCTGCCTTCTTAACAACATTATCAACAAGGCAGGTCCTACAGGCCCTAGTTTTGTCGCACCTGGACTACTGTTCAGTCTTGTGGTCAGGTGCCACAAAGAGGGACCTTGGGAAATTACATTTGGATCAGAACAGGGCAGCATGGCTTAAATGTACACGGAGAGCTAACATTAATAATATGCATGTAAATATCTCATGGCTCAAAGTGGAGGAGAGATTGACTTCATCACTACTTGTTTTTGTAAGAAGTGTTGACATGCTGAATGCACCGAGGTGTCTGTTTAAACTACTAGCATAGAGCTCGGACACCCATGCATACCACACAAGACATGCCACCATATGACTCTTCACAATCCCCAAGTCAAGAACAGACTGTGATGGGTGATTTGAAGGAGTCAGGCGCAGGAGGGTAAATCACAGAATACAGAGTTATTCTGGAATACAGAGTTACGCAGGATAGTGTCAAACAGTCCGGTGCGCAAAACAGGCATACTGGAACAAAACAGGCACACAGGGAAAAGAAACCCTGGCAATACAAAATACACTTAGCTCAACCGAGCTACTCTCTCCTCACATTAAACAATCACCCACAAGGCCAAGGGGGCAGAGGGAACACTTATACACATACTAATGAGTGGATATGAACCAGGTGTGTGTAATAGACAAGACAAAACAAATGGAATGATGAGATGTGATGCGGCAGTGGCTAGAAGACCGGTGACGACGAACGCCGAAGCCTGCCCGAACAAGGAGAGGAGGCAGCTTCGGAGGAAGTCGTGACAGTACCCCCCCAGCAGCACGACGACACCGGCCTCGGGGACGGCCAGGAGGACGCGGAGCAGGGCGAGCCGGATGGTGCTGGGTCCCGTTGAGGGATATCCTCAATCCCTCTCGCAACAGGGAGGGATTGAGGATATCCCTCAACGGGACCCAGCACCATTCCTCCGGACCGTACCCCTCCCACTCCACAAGGTACTGAAGGCCCCCCAACCGACGCCTCGAATCAAGGATGGAACGGAAAGAGTACGCCGGCGCCCCCTCAATGTCCAGAGGAGGTGGAAGGACCTCCCGCACCTCAGCCTCCTGGAGCGGTCCAGCCACCACCGGCCTGAGGAGAGACACATGAAACGAGGGGTTAAAACGATAATCATGTGGAAGAAATAACCTATAAGTAACTTCATTGATCCTCCTCAGGACTTTGAATGGCCCCACAAACCGCGGGCTCAGCTTCCGGCAGGGCAGGCGGAGGGGCAGATTCCGGATCGAGAGCCAGACCCTATCACCCGGTGCGAATACTGGGGCCTCACTGCGGTGGCGGTCAGCATTGGACTTCTGACGACACACGGCGCATTGGAGGTGGACGTGAGCAGCGTCCCACGTCTCCTCCGCGCGCCGAAACCAGTCATCCACCGCAGGAGCCTCGGTCTGGCTTTGGTGCCATGGTGCCAGAACCGGTTGGTAACCTAAAACACATTGGAATGGCGTTAGGTTAGTGGAGGAATGACGGACAGAGTTCTGGGCATATTCGGCCCATGGCATGAACACCGACTACTCCCCCGGCCGGCCCTGGCAGTAGGACCGCAGGAACCTACCCACATCCTGATTTACCCGTCACACCTGCCCATTACTCTCAGGGTGGAAACCAGAGGTCAGGCTGACCGAGACCCCCAGACGTTCCATGAACGCCTTCCAGACCTTGGATGTGAACTGGGGACCCCGGTCAGACACTATGTCCTCTGGTACTCCGTAGTGCCGGAAGACGTCTGTAAACAGGGCCTCCGCAGTCTGCAAGGCCGTGGGGAGACCGGGCAGAGGAAGGAGGTGGCCGGCCTTGGAAAAGCGGTCCACAACGACGAGGATGGTGGTGTTTCCTTGAGAGAGGGGAAGATCAGTCAGGAAATCAATACTTAGGTGAGACCATGGCTGTTGTGGAACTGGTAAAGGCTGTAACTTACCTGCTGGGAGGTGCATAGGTGCCTTTCTCTGGGCGCACACCGAGTAGGAGGAGACATACCCCCTCACATCCTTAGCTAAGGTAGGCCACCAGTACTTTCCGGTCAGGCAGCGCACTGTACGACCAATACTTGGGTGACCATAGGAGGGGGACGTGTGTGCCCAGTAGATCAGACGGTCACGGACAAGAGAAGGCACGTACTGCAGCCCAGCTGGACACTGAGGTGGAGATGGCTCTGTGCGTAATGCCTGCTCTATATCCGCGTCCATCGCCCTTACTGCCAGCGACACAATGCAGGAGGCCGGGAGTATGGGTGTGTTGTCTCTGGGCCTCTCCTCTGTGTCGTACAGCAGTGACAGTGTGTCTGCCTTCATGTTCTTCGTACCCGGGATGTATGATAGAGTGAAATCAAACCAGGTGAAGAATAGGGCCCACCTGGCCTGGCGAGGGTTCAGCCTCCTCGCTGCCCGGAAGTACTCCAGGTCACGTGGTCCGTCCAGATGAGGAAAGGGTGTTTCGCCCTTTCGAGCCAGTGCCTACACACGGTCAGGGCTGGGACAACAGCCAACAGCTCCGGAGAAACCTCAGATAGTAGTTGGCAAAGCCAATAAAGCGCTGCTCCTCATTTACCGTGGTTGGAGTCGGCCAATTATGCACGGCTGAAATGCGATCTCCTTCCATCTCCACACCTGAGGTGGGAATGCGGTATCCGAGGAAGGAGACGGACTGTTGGAAAAACAGACACTTTTCTGCCTTGGCATAAAGGTCATTTTCCAACAGTCGGGCCGGCACTTTGCGAACCAGGGACACATGCTCGGGCGCGTTATGGAATACACCAGAATGTCATCGATGTAGACCACTACACCACGACCAAGCATGTCCAGAAACACCTCGTTCACAAAGGACTGGAAGACGGATGAAGCATTCATCAAACCGTAAGGCATCACCAGGTATTCATAATGCCCCATGGTTGTGCTCAATGCTGTCTTCCACTCGTCCCCCTCTCGGACATGCACCAGGTTGTACGCACTCCGGAGATCTAATTTGGTAAAGAAGCGCGCCCCATGCATTGACTCGATCACCGAAGGAATGAGGGGGAGAGGACAACTAAATCGGATCGTCTCCTTGTTCAGTGATCGATAATCAATGCAAGGGCGCAGACCGCCGTCTTTCTTCTTCACAAAAAAGAAACTCAAGGAGGCGGGCGAAGTGGAGGGAGGTATAAACCCCTGGCGCAGGGACTCGGTGACGTATGTCTCCATAGCCTCCGTTTCAGCCTGTGACAGGGGATACACATGACTCCTGGGAGGCACAGCGTTTACCCAGAGGTTTATCACGCAATCCCCCGCCCGATGAGGTGGTAACTTGGTCGCCTGCATTTTGGAAAATGCGTGCGTCAAATCGAGATATTCGGGGGGAATGCACACGGTGGAGGAACTGTCTGGACTTTCCACCGTGGTTGCACCAACGGAAACACAGAGATACCAACCCTGACACTCTCGCTACCACCCCGTGAGAACCCTCTGCGGCCATGAGAAGGTGGGGTTGTGTAGTGCTAACCAAGGAATACCTAATACAAAAGGGAAAGCAGGTAGTCAATAATAAAAAAAGTGACTTGCTCGCGATGAGTCTCGTGGGTAACCATAGTGACTGGTGCTGTAACTTCCCTAACAAACCCTGACCCTCATGGTTGACTGTCAAGTGCTCTGATGAGGAGTGAAATGGAAAGGGGAACCAATGAAATGCCTAGACTGTGTGAGAATGACCTGTCCATAAAGTTTGCAGCTGCGCCTGAATCAACTAGCACCTTACACTGGGGAACTACAATGTGATCAGGAAAGTGGATGGGTAGGGTACAGTGCGCAGCAGAGGGCTCTGAACGAGTGTGGGTGTTTGATACCTGGGGTGACGCGAGAGTGCCCTGCCTGCCGCCTCCAGACCCAAAATAATTCTGACGACATTGTGCTGTGAAATGTCGTCTCGTGCCACCAGAGTGACACTGACGCTGTCGTCCTCTGCTCTCTCGGATCGCCGCTCCACCCAGCTCCATAAGCTCATTAACCCGAGTCGGGCGGGGTTGGAATGGGCAGACCCCCTCCAGGACGTCCTCTGGCCGCCAGCAGGTTGTCCAATCGGATGGCCATGTTCACCAGTTGAGTGAAGGACAACATGGTGTCCCGGCAGGCTAGGTCCCTTAGGACATCCTCCCGCAGATGGCACCGGAAATGATCGATGAGGGCCTACTCATTCCACCCAGACTCAGCTGCTACAGTAAGGAACTCAAGGGCGAAGTCCTGCACGGTCCTCGTCCCCTGCCTCAGCTGGACCAGCCGCTCGCCCGCCTCTCAACCCTCGAGCGGGTGATCGAAGACAGCCCGAAAGAGGCGAACGAACTCCCCTTAGTTCTCCAATGCGGCTCCTCCTTCATTCCAGACCACATTGGCCCACTCCAGGAATTCCCCGAGAGGCAGGAGACGAGGGCGGACACCTTCTCCCGCTCCGATGGGGCCGGGCTGATGCTGGAATAATAGAGCTCCAGTTGGAGGAGGAATCCTTGGCAGAGAGCAGCTATCTCAATGAATTCCCTTGGTCGGGATAAATGGATCCCTCTGGGTGCTGGGGTGTGGGTGGCTGGATCATGTCACCCAGCTGGTCTCGACAGATTGGGTCCTCTCCTCTCCAGGCGTTGGACGACCTGGAGAACCCAAACCATCGCTTCTCCCAAGATGGCTAGCATCGTCGAATGATCCTGGACCCGTGCCACGACTCCAGGCATGCGCTCCTCTCCCGCTGACTCCATAGTTGGTGGGTGATTCTGTGATGGGTGATTTGAAGGAGTCAGGCGCAGGAGAGTAAATCACAGAATACAGAGTTTATTTCGGAATACAGAGTTATGCAGGATAGCATCAAACAGTCCAGTGCGCAAAAAGACACACTGGAACAAAACAAGCACACAGGGAAAATAAACCCTGGCAATACAAAATACACTAAGCTCAACCGAGCTACTCTCTCCTCACATTAAACAATCACCCAAAAGGACAATGGGGCAGAGGGAACATTTATACACGTACTAATGAGAGGATATGAACCAGGTGTGTGTAATAGACAAGACAAAACAAATGGAATGATGAGAAGTGATGCGGCAGTGGCTAGAAGGCCGGTGACGATGAACACCGACTATGGGAGGCACAGTACTACATAAAGCCATGCCTACATGGAACTCTATTCCACATCAGCTACAGTAGAATCATATTTTAAAAAACAGATAAAAATACACATTAGGGAACAGCGGGGACTGTGAAGAGATACACACACATACAGTAACAGACACATGCATACGCACACACATGCTAGCACACGCACTCTACACACACATACACTACCAGTCAAAAGTTTGGACACACCTACTCATTCAAGGATTTTTCTTTATTTTTACTATTTTTTACATTGTAGAATAATAGTGAAGACATCAAAACTATGAAATAACACATATGGAATCATGTAGTAACCAAAAAAGTGTTAAACAAATCAAAATATATGTTATATTTGAGATTCTTCAAATAGCCACCCTTTGCCTTGATAACAGATTTGCACACTCTTGGCATTCTCTCAACCAGCTTCATGAGGTAGTCACCTGGAATGCATTTCAATTAACAGGTGTGGCTTCCTTAAAGTTCATTTGTGGAATTTCTATCCTTCTTAATGCATTTGAGACAATCAGTTGTGTTGTGACAAGGTAGGTGGGGTATACAGAAGATAGCTCTATTTGGTAAAAGTCCAAGTCCATATTATGGCAAGAACAGCTCAAATAAGCAAAGAGAAATGACTGTCCATCATTACTTTAAGACATGAAGGTCAGTCAATACGAAACATTTCAAGAACTTTGAACGTTTCTTCAAGTGCAGTCGCAAAAACCATCAAGTGCTATGATTAAACTGGCTCTCATGAAGACCGCCACAGGAATGAAGACCCAGAGTTATATCTGCTGCAGACGATAAGTTCATTAGAGTTACCAGCCTCAGAAATTGCAGCCCAAATAAATGCTTCACAGAGTTCAAGTCACAGACACATTTAAACATGAACTGTTCAGACGGGACTGTTTGAATCAGGCCTTCATGGTACAATTGCTGCAAAGAAACCACTGCTAAAGGACACCAGTTAGAAGAAGAGACCTGCTTGGTCCAAGAAACACGAGCAATGGACATTAGACCGGTGGAATTTTGTCCTTTGGTCTGGAGTCCAAATTGGAGATTTTTGGTTCCAACCGCCGTGTCTTTGTGAGACGCGGTGTGGGTGAACGGATGATCTCCGCATTTGTAGTTACCACTGTAAAGCATGGAGGAGGAGGTGTTATGGTATGGGGGTGCTTTGCTGGTGACACTGTCTGTGATTTATTTAGAATTCAAGGCACACTTAACCAGCATGGCTACCACAGCATTCTGCAGCGATACGCCATCCCAACACAATAGCCCTTACACACCTCCAGGCTGTGTAAGGGCTATTTTACCAAGAAGGAGAGTAATGGAGTGCTGCATAAGATGACCTGGCCTCCACAATTCCCCGACCTCAACCCAATTGAGATGGTTTGGGATGAGTTGGACCGCAGAGTGAAGGAAAAGCAGCCAACAAGTGCTCAGCATATGTGGGAATTCCTTCAACACTGTTGGAAAAGCATTCCAGGTGAAGCTGGTTGAGAGAATGCCAAGAACGTTTAAAGCTGTCATCAAGGCAAAGGGTGGCTATTTGAAGAATCTCAAAAAGAAAACAGATTTTGATTTGTTTAACACTTTTTTGGTTACTACGTGATTCCATATGTGTTATTTCATAGTTTTGATGTTTTTCACAATTATTCTACAATGTAGAAAATGGTACAAATAAAGAAAACCCCTTGAATGAGTAGGTGTATCAAAAACTTTGACTGGTACTGTACATTGTAATATTATTGTATTGTGGTATACTACATTTTGTATTGTAGATACAGTTGAAGTCGGACGTTTCCATAATAATAATAATAATAAGCCATTTAGCAGACGCTTTTATCCAAAGCGACTTACAGTCATGCGTGCATACATTTTTGTGTACGGGTGGTCCCGGGGATCGAACCCACTACATTGGCGCTACAAGCACCGTGCTATACCAGCTGAGCTACAGAGGACCACATACACTTAAGTTGGAGTCATTAAAACTCGTTTTTCAACCACTCCACAAACTTCTTGTTGAAAAACTATAGTTTTGGCAAGTCGTTTAGGACATCTACTTTGTACATGACACAAGTAATTTTTCCAACAATATTTTACAGACAGATTATTTCACTTATAATTCACTGTATCACAATTTCCAGTGGGTCAGAAGTTTACATACACTAAGTTGACTGTGCCTTTAAACAGCTTGGAAGATTCCAGAAAATGATGTCATGGCTTTAGAAGCTTCTGATAGGCTAATTGACATAATTTGAGTCAATTAGAGGTGTACCTGTGGATGTATTTCAAGGCCTACCTTCAAACTCAGTGCCTCTTTGCTTGACATCATGGGAAAATCAAAAGAAATCAGCCAAGACCTCAGAAAAAAAATGGTAGACATCCACAAGTCTGGTTCAAACTTGGGAGCAATTTCCAAATGCCTGAAAGTACCACATTCATCTGTACAAACAATAGTACGCAAGTATAAACACCATGGGACCACGCAGCCATCATATCGCTCAGGAAGGAGACGCGTTCTGTCTCCTAGAGATGATTAACGTACTTTGGTGTGAAAAGTGCAAATCAATCCCAGAACAACAGCAAAGGATGCTGGAGGAAACTGGTACAAAAGTATCTATATCCACAGTAAAACGAGTCCTATATCGACATAACCTGAAAGGCCGCTCAGCAAGGAAGAAGCCACTGCTCCAAAACCGCCATAAAAAGCCAGACTACGGTTTGCAACTGCACATGGGGACAAAGATCGTACTTTTTGGAGAACTGTCCTCTGGTCTGATGAAACAAAAATAGAACTGTTTGGCCATATTGACCATTGTTATGTTTGGAGGAAAAAGCGGGTTTACTTGCAAGCCGAAGAACACCATCCCAACCGTGAAGCACGTGGGTGGCAGCATAATGCTGTGGGGGTGCTTTGCTTCAGGAAGGACTGGTGCACTTCACAAAATAGATGGCATGATGAGGAACAAAAATTATGTGGACATATTGAAGCAACATCTCAAGACATCAGTCAGGAAGTTAAAGCTTGGTCGCAAATTGGTCTTCCAAATGGACAATGACCCCAAGCATACTTCCAAAGTTGTGGCAAAATGGCTTAAGGACAACAAAGTCAAGGTATTGGAGTGGCCATAACAAAGCCCTGACCTCAATCCTATATAAAACTTGTGGGCAGAACTGAAAAAGTGTGTGTGAGCAAGGAGGCCTACAAACCTGACTCAGTTACACCAGCTCTGTCAGGAGGAATGGGCCAAAATTCACCCAATTTATTGTGGGAATCTTGTGGAAGG
The DNA here is from genome assembly GCF_020615455.1 of Coregonus clupeaformis. Lineage (NCBI taxonomy): Eukaryota > Metazoa > Chordata > Actinopteri > Salmoniformes > Salmonidae > Coregonus > Coregonus clupeaformis. The sequence continues at coordinate 16,296,289 of NC_059227.1, read as the reverse complement.
CTACCTGAAACGTTTTTCCCAAGTTAAACAATTTCTATGCAATGCTACCAAATACTAATTGAGTGTATGCAAACTTCTGACCCACTGGGAATGTGATGAAAGAAATAAAAGCTGAAATAAATAATTCTCTCTACTATTATTCTGACATTTCACATTCTTAAAATAAAGTGGTGAACCTAACTGACCTAAGACAGGGAATTCTTACTAGGATTAAATGTCAGGAATTGTGAAAAACTGAGGTTAAATGTATTTTGGCTATGGTGTATGTAAACTTCCGACTTCAACTTTATCTAGTTGTGTAACAATGTTATATGATGTACTGCTTTTTGTTTTATGTGTGATGTAAGTGCCTTAATGTGTTTGGACCCCAGGAAGAGTAGCTGCTGCCTTGGCAGCAGCTAATGGGGATCCCTAATAAATACAAATACAAATACAAATACCTAGCAAAATACTAGGCTGTAGGGTTGCAAAATATTCTTGAAATCCCATTTGGAAGATTTCGGGAATCAGGAGGGAATAGGCTGAAACCTCCAACCAGAATTTTTGGAAAACCTAGGAATTTGGGGAAAGTTACTGACATTTTGCAACCCTACTAGGCTGTGTTTGAAATGGCTTCCTATTCCCTAGGTTATGTAGTGCACTACTGTCTGTCTGTCTGTCTCATCAGACAGAGTATTGCTGCTGTGTTGTAGAGCTGTTTCTGTATCTGTCCCCTCTCCAGCCTCTCCCCAACTCCTCTATTACTAATGCAGGCTGAGACCTGTTGATTTGTACCCTCTTCCTCTATTGACAGTGCATTTAGCTTCCCTCTCCACTATAGAGACCACACTGCATACTGCATTTATACGGTAGGACTGTAAGCAATATAGAGGATTGCCATCAGATCACTGAGTGCTGGTTCACTCTATGGACCTCTACTTGTGTGTTTGTGTGGATGTGCACATTTGTGCATGCATACTTTCATGCATGCCTGCTTACGTGATACACCAATGACCTACTAGATTTGGGAGTCTCAATATCAATCGAACTTCAATCGAACTTCAATTGACTTTAAATTGACTTTCATTTTAAAATGTAGGGTTACAGGTCGAGGGTGAATTCCCTATCTCTGTTCCCATCATGTGGCTCAGGTACCTGCCTCTAAATGAGTACAGCAGGGAAACACCTTGTTGAGAAACCACCATTTGAATAGAATAAAATACTTTACTGTTCGTTTTTGTCTAGTACGTCCAACATAAAACTAGCGCTAATCATGTAGTTTTAAATCACCACATACGGATGCCCCAGAGCAGAATGGATCTTGTTGCTGTAAAGAAATACAAATAAAAGTCCCTCTTCCGCTCTTGCAGCATCTACTAATGAGGGGGAAATTGAGCTAAATGTGTTTTTAATTAAAAACAATAAAGCAAGTCATTTTCAACCGTCGATTGGTGTGATATTAACCATGGATGTAACAGAGACCAGGCCGAGCAGAAAGAGAGAGAAGAGCGAGAAGAAGGGGGGAGAACAGAGAGAGAGAGAGAGAGAGAGAGAGAGGAGAAAGAGGAGAGAGAAGACGAGGAGAGGGAGAAGAGAAAAAGAGTGATGGACGGAGATGGAGAAATATTGAAAAAGAGAGCGTCTGTAAAAGAAAAAAAGCGATAAAACTAGGAATACAGACAGCAGATGGCTCTCAGACAGAGACCACATAAATGAGCAATGGCAGACATCAGGCATGGTGTGTACTCATTAATGACTCTCTCATACCTCTGACACTTGGCCCTGAGAGGAGGATTGCATCAGAGCATGCGGGCCCTCCGTCGCATCTCATGGTACAGTACTTGAACAGTGTGATTTCACTGAAGAAGACTGAATTATCATTAGGCCTACTCTCAATGAGAGTAGAAAGGCAAGGCTGTTGGAGGATCTATGAAACTGTAGCGATGTGATTTGGCTTCAGGGGGAGAGAAGTGATCAAAGTCAATACTGTGTACAGAGACAAGGTTGGACATTGTGACATTACATCTCCAAAGAAATGTCTATGTTTTGCACATATGCATTCACCTACAGGGATTCACCCACATACATACTGATCATCACTCACACACAAATACTGTACATCGTTCAAGACACATGTACACACGCATTTAGACGCGCACACACACAGTGTACAGGTGTGCAGGCATGTGTGTGTGTGTTTGTGTGTGAACATACGTTTCAGAGCTTATCTCCATACATACATATTCATTCTGCATATTTGCTGTGGTTATCTGTGTCCTATGTCTTTGCAGTTCCAGTGTGTACGTGCATGTTTGTGTGCATGCATGTGTAGCCATTTTAAACACTTTCGAGGTACCCGCCTTGAGTTTATCAATGTGGACAGTGGCCACCACAAGAGCACACTTGATGAACCAGTAAGCTACGTCCTAGCTTTAACTGAAATTAAAAAGCGACGTGATTTACATGACAATGGGAGCGCTGAGCCTTTGTCACAGCTCCAAATGGACACATAAACAAATATCAATGAGTTGCTAATCCTTTGGTGGAGTGCCGATCCCATTGGAGTGATGAGTGGGAGGAGAAGACTGTGAAGCCTTATACAGATGCCTATTAACCACACTAGATAGACAGTAATACAGCAGTGATAAGAGTCATTTCAGTTCATGAACCTTCAACCAACTCAACATGTGTGTGGATTACATACACGTGCGGCTGTAATCTCTAGAAATGTTGGGGTTTGATACATCCCTTACTCCACCAACAACGCCTTACTTACATCTGCATTTGAAACAGTGTAATACTTCAATTTAATATATATATATATATATATATATATATATATATATATATATATATATATATATCATTGCAAAAAAACAAAAACATTTGTGTTTAGGAATGTCTTAAGACATATTAGGACCCCAAAAATGTGTATTCTCATTTTTAAAGGATGTTTATTGTTGTCTTCAAATGATAACATTTTCGCCTTGGTTTAGTTGAATATGAGCTTGTGAATAGTGTCTGGCTAAAGAATGTGAGGCAAATTCCATTAACAGTCAAAAAGAATATGTGTTTGCTTCTGAGAGACAGACTACAATGGGTGAATCTACCAAATGTATTCATCGTCCTTTGTGAATTGAAGGGAGAAAATCATTATCCATGAAAAGGCTGTATACTTCAGCTATCTGAGGGCCTAAATAGTGTTTGTGGAGTGAGTGTGCTTACAGTAGCTGTGCTCAAACACAGTCATATCCCAGAGGAGCAGGTGGGTATGCTCTGCAGATTTGACTGGTTTGTGTGGGGGACAGGGGGACTGGGGGATGGGACGGGATGGGACGGGACAGGGGACGGGGGGGATGGGTTCGGTGGTGCTGTGTGTGTGTTTGTGTGTGTGTGTGTGTGTGTGCCCTAGGGTCCTTTATCTCCTCTCTGAGATTCAGCGCTGGCATGACAGTGCATCCTGGTTGGTCTTGGATCAGTTCCACAACCTCTCTCTCTCGCCCTCGCCCTCTCTCTCTCGCCCTCTCTCTCTCTCTCTCTCTCTCCAATTCCACTCACTCTCTCCCTCTCTCTCCTCCACACACAAACACCCTCTCTCTCTCTCTCTCTCTCTCTCTCTCTCTCTCTCTCTCTCTCTCTCTCTCTCTCCTCTCTCTCCTCTCTGGGAAAACAGGGAGTCATTCTTCAGTATGAATTCCCCCACACCTTGTAATAGCTGTCAGAACCCTCTCTGACAACTCATTTAATTGCTTATCTTTCCATTGTATGGGCAAAGCTTTAAGGTTATGGGGAGAGAAAGAAGAGGAGAGAGAGAAACAGAGGGAAAAGGAGGGCAAAGAGGGTGCAGGTAAAAATAATGGAGAAATGAGGGGGCTGGGTTCTGAGAAAAGTAACAAATTGGGTAGGCCAAGGAGTGCAGGGTCTGTTGGCACAAGAAATAACAAAATATCGAAAGAATATACCATCAAGCTTTGCACAGCAATATTCTTTAGAAAACGATGGATTCAGCTATTGTAACAAAAATATTGAGCTTTCCCACCAAACATCAGAATGGTACTGTAATTAATGTGTCGTACCATTAATATGGGTGAATTAATGTTGGTTGGTGGGAGGTCTGCGTGGGTGATGCTTCACATTGTTCACGCTGCCGGTTTGCTACTCTGTAATTGTTATAAGTGGTGTCATTAGTGTTCCATTGAGCTCCACGGAGTGTGGGATCACACTTTATTGTATAGTTTGTTTCAGGAACACCTGGTGTGCTACTATACCTCTACACTTTTGGTTAGCAGTGGCTAAAGTTAGCCGAAGAGAGTAGTTGGCTGAAGCTGTTTACCAAAAAAGTGGTGGGATAACCACTTTATTGTTATTTGAATCCCCTCTTTAAGGAAATCTAAACCGTGACTATTAGTCTCTTCTAGACCGTAGACTACTGTCATGGTGAGGAACCTACTGTAACTGTAAGGTCTAAAATAGCAAACTTACCCTTTAACATAATATAATAAAGCAGGATCAGCTCCTTGTTGAATTGACATGTCCTTCTACGTTTTAAAAACATGTTGTCTATGTTCAGATGATGTTGGGATATACTGCTGAGCCTCAATCTGTCGCTGCAGGTGTTTTCACCAAGGTCCTCCTCCTGCTACTCCTAAGGAAGGGGAGAGGTAGGGAGAGAGCCCCCGGTGTGCTGGGAGTGTGTGTGTTGCGCGCACATGCATGCGTGTTTGTTCACGTGTTCGCATATGCCTGTGTGTGTGGTTCAGAACTAGGCAGTGAGGAAAGCAAACAGCCTTAATCAGAGCACAGCAGCACAACCCGGCGCTCCAGCAGGCCCTAAGCACACAGAGCGGTGCACCCTGGGATTGCTAGCTGTTCCATGGGAGATGGTACTCCGGGACCATGCAGCGATGCAGCGACCGTGGACAAGTGATAAATCTATGCGCAGCGGCTACTTCTCTATCTCTCTCTCTCTCTCTCTCTCTCTCTCTCTCTCTCTCTCTCTCTCTCTCTCTCTCTCTCTCTCTCTCTCTCTCTCTCTCTCTCTCTCTCTCTCTCCCCCCCCCCCTTTCTCTCTTTGCTGCAGTCTTTCTAACACACACACTTCTACATTGCAGATCTCTCCTAATCCGGGTCCATTGCTGAAGTTCGTCCAGCTAAGGAAAGGAAAACAAATAAATAAATAAACACTGTCTCATTCTTGAAGATGAAGTGGCCAATTGCGGCCGTCCAGAAAATGAGTCTCCCTGGGCCTAGTTGTGTCTGCTTTGATGAATATTCATGAACTTAAGAGCAGCAGTGCGGGCGGGCGTGTGCATAACAAATATTTATTCCTGCATGGAGTCGGGGGCATGTGTATGTGTCTGTCTGTGTGTATTTTCACTTTGCCCCCAGGTGCTCTGCGAGCACAGGTAAACGGATAACGATGCCTGCATCACCGTAAGGACTGTGATGACACAAAGATGAGGTGGAGGGATACAGAGCTATGAGGTTGAAGGTCATTGCGTTGAGATGTAAACACAGAGCGGATCATGAGGAGGTGGGTGGTGGTGGTCCTCAATCCTCCTAGGGCTTATGTAGTTCTAGGCTATCCATCCATCCTACTGCAGGGAAAGAGAATTAGTTAGGGAGGGAGAGGGGGGTGATGGAGGGAGGAAGGGAGGGAGGGAGGGAGGGAGAGGGGAGGGAGGGAGGGAGGGAGGGAGGGAGGGAGGGAGGGAGGGAGGGAGGGAGGAGGGAGGGAGAGAGAGGGGGGATGAGAGAAAGTGATTAGAGAACAGCAACAGTAAGAGCGAAAGAGAAGGGGAGAAAGGGAGAAAGGGAGAGAGAGATGAGCCAGGCAGGGGGAAGGAGAGTAGAGGAGAGGTGGAGAAACTGAGGGAGGATCAATGAATTAGGAAAGCCAAGTCTTGTGCATCACACAGAGAGAGGATTATTGGAGATATGGGAACATCGTGCTGGGCAACACAAAGTACCACAGCACCGTGACAGACATGAGCAAATTGAGGGAGAGAGAAAGAAGGAAGAAAGTGTATTGCATTGCAAATGACTTGAAAGGACTGTAGGAGGGACAGGGAAATAGCACAAAGAAATACAACAACACTTTTTTAATATGTACTATAGTGTTTTCAGTGTTTTCTATTAGATGTCATACAACTATGACATACAGTGCATTGGGAAAGTATTCAAACCCCTTGACATTTTCCACAATTTGTTACGTTACAGCCTTATACAAAATTTTTTTTTTTTCTTCTTATCAATCTACACACAATACCCCATAATGACAAACCGAAAACAGGTTTTCAGACATTTTTGCAAATGTATTAAAATAAAAACAGAAATACCTTATTTACATAAGTATTCAGATCCTTTGCTGTGAGACTCAAAATTGAGCTCAGGTGCATCCTGTTTCCATTGATCATCCTTGAGATGTTTCTACAACTTGATTGGACATGATTTGGAAAGGCACACACCTGTCTATAGAAGGTCCCACAGTTGACAGTGCATGTCAGAGCAAAAACCAAGCCATGAGGTCGAAGGAATTGTCAGTACAGCTCCGAGACAGGATTGTGTCGGGCACAGATCTGGGGAAGGGTACCAAAAAATGTCTGCAGTATTGAAGGTCCCCAAGAACATAGTGGCCTCTATCATTCTTAAACGGAAGACGTTTGGAAACAACAAGACTCTTCCTAGAGCTGGCCGCCCGGCCAAACTAAGCAATCAGGGGAGAAGGGTCTTGGTCAGGGAGGTGACCAAGAACCCGATGGTCACTCTGACAGAGCTCCAGAGTTCCTCTGTGGAGATGGGAGAACCTTCCAGAAGGACAACCATCTCTGCAGCACTCCACCAATCAGGCCTTTATGGTAGAGTGGCCAGACGGAAGCCACTCCTCAGTCAAAAGCACATGACAGCCCGCATGGAGTTTGCCAAAAGGCACCTAAAGGACTCCCAGACCATGAGAAACAAGATTCTCTGGTTTGATGAAACCAAGATTGAACTCTATGGCCTGAATGCCAAGCGTCACGCACCTCTGGAGGAAACCTGGCACCATCCCTACGGTGAAGCATGGTGATGGCAGCATCATGCTGTGGGGATGTTTTTCAGCAGCAGGGACTGGGAGACTAGTCAGGATCGAGAGAAAGATGAACGGAGCAAAGTACAGAGAGATCCTTGATGAAAACCTTCTCCAGAGCACTCACAACCTCAGACTGGGGCGAAGGTTCACCGTCCAACAGGACAACGACCCTAAGCACACAGCCAAGACAACACAGGACTGGCTTCGGGACAAGTCTATGAATGTCCTTGAGTGGTCCAGTAAGTGCCTGGACTTGAACCCGATCAAACATCTCTGGAGGGAACTGAAAATTGCTGTGCAGCGATGCTCCCTATCCAGACTGACAGAGCTTGAGAGGATCTGCAGAGAAGAATGGGAGAAACTCCCCAAATTCAGGTGTGCCAAGCTTGTAGCGTCATACCCAAGAAGCCTTGACTCTGTAATCGCTGCCAAAGGTGCTTCAACAAAGTACTGAGTAAAAGGTCTGAATACTTATGTAAATGTTATATTTCCGTGCAAAAATTTATAAAAACCTGTTTTTGCTTTGTCATTATCGGGTATTGTGTGTAGATTGATGAGGGGGGGAAAAACGATTTAGTCCATTTTAGAATAAGGCTGTAACATAACAAAATATGGAAAAAGTGAAGGGGTCTGAATACTTACCGAATGCACTGTATAGTTGTGGTCAAAAGTTTTGAGAATGACACAAAAACTAATTTTCACAAAGTCTGCTGCCTCAGTTTTGATGATGGCAATTTGCATATACTCCAGAATGTCATGAAGAGTGATCAGTCCCTATTTGCCATGAAAATGAACTTAATCCCCAAAAAACAAGGCTGGAGATCACTCTGTCATGCTGATTGAGTTAGAATACCAGACTGGAAGCTTTAAAAGGAGGGTGGTGCTTGAAATCATTGTTCTTCCTCTGTTAACCATGGTTACCTGCAAGGAAACACGTGCCATCATTCACATCATTGCTTTGCACAAAAAGGGCTTCACAGGCAAAGATATTGCTGCTAGTAAGATTGCACCTAAATCAACCATTTATCGGATCATCAAGAACTTCAAGGAGGAGGTTCAATTGTTGTGAAGAAGGCTTCAGGGCGCCCAAGAAAGTCCAGCAAGCGCCAGGACCGTCTCCTAAAGTTAATTCAGCTGCGGGATCTGGGCACCACCAGTGCAGAGCTTGCTCAGGAATGGCAGCAGGTAGGTGTGATTGCATCTGCACGCACAGTGAGGCAAAGACTTTTGGAGGATGGCCTGGTGTCAAGAAGGGCAGCAAAGAAGCCACTTCTCTCCAGGAAAAACATCAGGGATAGACTGATGTTCTGCAAAAGGTACAGGGATTGGACTGCTGAGGACTGGGGTAAAGTCATTTTCTCTGATGAATCCCCTTCCGATTGTTTGGGGCATCCGGAAAACACATTGTCCGGAGAAGACAAGGTGAGCGCTACCATCAGTCCTGTGTCATGCCAACAGTAAAGCATCCTGAGACCATTCATGTGTGGGGTTGCTTCTCAGCCAAGGGAGTGGGCTCACTCACAATTTTGCCTAAGAACACAGCCATGAATAAAGAATGGTACCAACACATCCTCCGAGAGCAACTTCTCCCAACCATCCAAGAACAGTTTGGTGACGACCAATGCCTTTTCCAGCATGATGGAGCACCTTGCCATAAGGCAAAAGTGATAACTAAGTGGCTCGGGGAACAAAACATAAAAATTTGGGTTCCATGGCCAGGAAACTCCCCAGACCTTAATTCCATTGAGAACTTGTGGTCGATCCTCAAGAGGCGGGTGGACAAACAAAACCCCACAAATTTTGACAAACTCCAAGCATTGATTATGCAAGAATGGGCTGCCATCATTCAGGATGTGGCCCAGAAGTTAATTGACAGCATGCCAGGGCGGATTGCAGAGGTCTTGAAAAAGAAGGGTCAACACTGCAAATATTGACTCTTTACATAAACTTAATGTAATTGTCAATTAAAGCCTTTGACACTTATGGAATGCTTGCTATTATACTTCAGTATACCATAGTAACATCTGACAAAAATATCTCATAACACTGAAGCAGCGAACTTTGTGAAGACCAATACTTGTGTCATTCTCAAAACTTTTGACCACGACTGTATAGTCAAGGGTCAGGGGAAGAGCCTGCAAGATGAAGTGAAGTCTTGATAAAAGTGTGACTAGGAGGTATAGGGTGAATCCCTAACCAGCCCCTCACCCCTACCAACTTGCTCTGAGTGCCCTCCGTAGTCACGTGTTGCTGACGAAAATCCAAGGCTGAGTTCTAGGCTGCATTTACACAGGCAACCCAATTCCAATATTTTCTTCTGGTGTTCTTGACCAATCAGATCAGCTCTTTTGCCAATAATTGGTCTCACTCCAACTTACTTTTAACAGTTCCAAAAATCGGAACAGATCATAGTAAAACGTGTTTTAGTTACTCTGCTCCGGGATCTTAGAACTCTCTCCAGATCAGTTTGAAACTCTCCAGGATCTTGTTTCTTTGGAAGAGTTTAAAACGTTGGTTGACTCACATGTTACTGAGGAATGTGATTGTCATTAAGATTTCATGCAGTGGTAAATATGATTGATTTGATCTATGATGTTTGTATGTTTCTCCATGTAATTGAAATAAGTGTGTGTTTACGTCTATAATTTGTTTATGTTGTGTCTATGTAAGTTCTTGTCTGAGATTTGTCTGAAATGTTGTCCCCCCTGCTGCTGTCTTGGTTGGACCAGGTCTGTCTTGAACACTGTATTTTATCTCAATGAGACAACCTGGATAAATAAAGGTTAAAGCTGAATATGTCACTTTTTGGGTAACCTGACCAAATTAATTGAAAGCAAGTATAGGAAGCGGTAGATCTGTTCTATGTGCGCTATTTATATGCTTAAGTTTAGTTTTTGCATCTTTTACTTTCAGTTTTGTAAAATAGCTGAAAATACAATATTGTTGGTTATGGAAAGGATATTTCACAGCGGTTTAGATGGTACAATGATTCTCTACACTATACTTGCTTGTTTTGTCACATAAACTGAAATTAGGTGAACTACTAGAATTTTAGCAACCTGGAAATCGCTGAGCGATTTCTGTATAGTACATCATTTATTTATTTTTTAAATAGAGGAAAAGGGGAAGGGACTGATTTGTGATTCAGCAGTAGTCGCAAGGAAATGTATATGTGTGCACGTGGGTGCCTGAGTGCCCAATTCAGGTCTCATACTTGGACAGGACACAACCAACCAACAGATCAGCAGGCAGCCTGGCAGACTGACAGACAGACAGACCAACAGACAGGCAGACAGGCAGCTAGACAGACAGCCACAAGCCTACTTGATGGTAATAGCGCTCACCGTTGCCCCAGTGGCTGGTTTTGAAGGCATCTCCCGACATCCTGGGGACCTGGACGAACGTTGAATATCGCCTTGGATCTCGAGTGACCTGTTTGGGCAGGCAGCCAGACAGACAGGCAAAAGAAAACAAACAGCCACGCTGAGGAATCAATCCAGACTGCCTGTCATTCTGGCCTCCATAATGGAAAATGTGGATGTTTCCAGTCTATTTGCTGCACCAGCACGAATAATATGAAGATCGAGTGCTGAGCAATATCTGCTGTTGCCACGCTATATCAGCATAAACATCAAGGCCGAGTGTGACTGCCGAGGGGAGTGTGTGTGTGTGTGTGTGTGTGTGTGTGTGTGTGCACGCATCTATACATGTCAGTACATACACACAAAAAAGTAGGTCACATTACATTTTAGTCATTTAGCAGACGCTCTTATCCAGAGCGACTTACAGTTAGTGAATGCATACATGTCCCTGACTGAGTCTGTAATACCATCCTTTGCCCAAGGACACTAGTTAGTGAATGCATACATGTCCCTGACTGAGTCTGTAATACCATCCTTTGCCCAAGGACACTAAGATAACCTGCCTAAATGACTACCGACCCATAGCACTGACGTCTGTAGCCATGAAGTGCTTTGAAAGGCTGGTCATGGCTCACATCAACACCATTATCCCAGAAACCCTAGACCCACTCCAATTTGCATATCGCCCAAACAGATCCACAGATGATGCAATCTCTATTGCACTCCACACTGCCCTTTCCCACCTGAACAAGAGGAACACCTACGTGAGAATGCTATTCATTGACTACAGCTCAGCGTTCAACACCATAGTGCCCTCAAAGCTCATCACTAAGCTAAGGATCCTGGGACTAAACACCTCCCTCTGCTACTGGATCCTGGACTTCATGACGGGCCGCCCCCAGGTGGTAAGGGTAGGTAACAACACATCTGCCACGCTAATCCTCAACATGGGGGCCCCTCAGGAGTGCGTGCTCAGTCCCCTCCTGTACTCCCTGTTCACCCATGACTGCATGGCCAGGCACGACTCCAACACCATCATTAAGTTTGCCTACGACACAACAGTGGTAGGCCTGATCACCGACAACGTTGAGAGAGCCTATAGGGAGGAGGTCAGAGACCTGGCCGTGTGGTGCCAGGATAAGAACCTCTCCCTCAATGTGACCAAGACAAAGGAGATGATTGTGGACTACAGGAAAAAAAAGATGACTGAGCACCCCCCCATTCTCATCGACGGGGCTGTAGTGGAACAGGTTGAGAGCTTCAAGTTCCTTGGTGTACACATCACCAACAAACTATCATGGTCCAAACACACCAAGACAGTCGTGAAGAGGGCACGACAAAGCATATTCCCCCTCAGGAGACTGAAAAGATTTGCATGGGTCCTCAGATCCTCAAAAAGTTCTACAGCTGCACCATCGAGAGAATCCTGACTGGTTGCATCACAGCCTGGTATGGCAACTGCTCGGCCTCCGACCACAAGGCACTACAGAGGGTAGTGCGTACGGCCCAGTATATCACTGGGGCCAAGCTTCCTGCCATCTCAACAGCTACTACCCCAAAACCATAAGACTCCTGAAGAGCTAATCATGGCTATCGGACTATTTGCACTGCCCCCCCACCCCCAACCCATCATTTTACGCTGCTGCTACTCTGTTAATTATTTATACATAGTCACTTTAACTCTACCCACATGTACATATTACCTCAACTACCTCAACTAGCCGGTGCCCCTGCACATTGACTCTGCACCGGTACCCCCCTGTATATAGCCTCCCTACTGTTATTTTATTTTCCTTCTGCTCTTTTTTTCTCAACACTTTTTTGTTGTTGTTGTTTTATTTTACTTTTTTATTAAAAAATAAATGCATTGTTGGTTAAGGGCTGTAAGTAAGCATTTCACGGTAATGTCTACACCTGTTGTATTCGGCGCATGTGGCAAATAAAATTTGATTTGATTTGATCTCCAGCCTTGTCCTCGTCAACACTCTCACCTATGTTAACGAGAGAATCACTGACATGATGTCAGCTGGTCCTTTTGTGGCAGGGCTGAAATGCAGTGGAAATTTTTTTGGGGATTAAGTTCATTTTCATGGCAAAGAGGGACTTTGCAATTAATTGCAATTCATCTGATCACTCTTCATAACATTCTGGTGTATATGCAAATTGCCATCATAAAAACTGAGGCAGCAGACTTTGTGAAAATTAATATTTGTGTCATTCTCAAAACTTTTGACCAAGACTGTAGAGTCTGGTCATCATAAGGGTGCAGAATATTGGTAGTAGTTTTAATACAGGTGAAAACAATAACTTTGTGTGCTGGTTTTCATGGGTGAGAGTTGTATTTAATGCAATTATCCACAGGTGAATATATATATACTGTATATATACAGTGGGGGAAAAAAGTATTTAGTCAGCCACCAATTGTGCAAGTTCTCCCACTTAAAAAGATGAGAGAGGCCTGTAATTTTCATCATAGGTACACGTCAACTATGACAGACAAATTGAGAGAAAAAACTCCAGAAAATCACATTGTAGGATTTTTTATGAATTTATTTGCAAATTATGGTGGAAAATAAGTATTTGGTCACCTACAAACAAGCAAGATTTCTGGCTCTCACAGACCTGTAACTTCTTCTTTAAGAGTCTCCTCTGTCCTCCACTCGTTACCTGTATTAATGGCACCTGTTTGAACGTGTTATCAGTATAAAAGACACCTGTCCACAACCTCAAACAGTCACACTCCAAACTCCACTATGGCCAAGACCAAAGAGCTGTCAAAGGACACCAGAAACAAAATTGTAGACCTGCACCAGGCTGGGAAGACTGAATCTGCAATAGGTAAGCAGCTTGGTTTGAAGAAATCAACTGTGGGAGCAATTATTAGGAAATGGAAGACATACAAGACCACTGATAATCTCCCTCGATCTGGGGCTCCATGCAAGATCTCACCCTGTGGGGTCAAAATGATCACAAGAACGGTGAGCAAAAATCCCAGAACCACACGGGGGGACCTAGTGAATGACCTGCAGAGAGCTGGGACCAAAGTAACAAAGCCTACCATCAGTAATACACTACGCCGCCAGGGACTCAAATCCTGCAGTGTGAGACGTGTCCCCCTGCTTAAGCCAGTACATGTCCAGGCCCATCTGAAGTTTGCTAGAGTGCATTTGGATGATCCAGAAGAGGATTGGGAGAATGTCATATGGTCAGATGAAACCAAAATAGAACTTTTTGGTAAAAACTCAACTCGTCGTGTTTGGAGGACAAAGAATGCTGAGTTGCATCCAAAGAACACCATACCTACTGTGAAGCATGGGGGTGGAAACATCATGCTTTGGGGCTGTTTTTCTGCAAAGGGACCAGGACGACTGATCCGTGTAAAGGAAAGAATGAATGGGGCCATGTATCGTGAGATTTTGAGTGAAAACCTCCTTCCATCAGCAAGGGCATTGAAGATGAAACGTGGCTGGGTCTTTCAGCATGACAATGATCCCAAACACACCGCCCGGGCAACGAAGGACTGGCTTCGTAAGAAGCATTTCAAGGTCCTGGAGTGGCCTAGCCAGTCTCCAGATCTCAACCCCATAGAAAATCTTTGGAGGGAGTTGAAAGTCCGTGTTGCCCAGCGACAGCCCCAAAACATCACTGCTCTAGAGGAGATCTGCATGGAGGAATGGGCCAAAATACCAGCAACAGTGTGTGAAAACCTTGTGAAGACTTACAGAAAACGTTTGACCTGTGTCATTGCCAACAAAGGGTATATAACAAAGTATTGAGAAACTTTTGTTATTGACCAAATACTTATTTTCCACCATAATTTGCAAATAAATTCATTAAAAATCCTACAATGTGATTTTCTGGATTTTTTTTTTTCATTTTGTCTGTCATAGTTGACGTGTACCTATGATGAAAATTACAGGCATCTCTAATCTTTTTAAGTGGGAGAACTTGCACAATTGGTGGCTGACTAAATACTTTTTTTCTCCACTGTATGCTGAGCACTTGTTGGCTGCTTTTCCTTCACTCTGCGGTCCGACTCATCCCTAACCATCTCAATTGGGTTGAGGTCGGGGGATTGTGGAGGCCAGGTCATCTGCTGCAGCACTCCATCACTCTCCTTCTTGGTAAAATAGCCCTTACACAGCCTAGAGGTGTGTTGGGTCATTGTCCTGTTGAAATACAAATGACAGTCCCACTAAGCCCAAACCAGTTAATTGCACCAGGGGTGAAAACACGTAGTCAAAAGTGGGCTCCGATGCTGTGGAGCATGGTTATCTCTGATACAAAACACTCTGGTACAGAAACATAACCATGTTACTAAAGAATTAACAGATGCTAAGAAAAAGCTGAAATGGACTCAAAAAGAGCTAGGAAAGGTGGTTAAGGAGTCTAAAATATTGACTAGTGAAATGGAGGACATGCGAAGAGATATGTGGGGTGCAATTGAAGCGGGAAGGAATGCACTACAGGCTGCTGAGAGAGCAAGGCCTAATGATGCTCAGCCTCTCCAGTATCCTGAATTAACAGCTCTTAAGGTGAAATATGGGCTAGCCCAAGGAGATATGGCCGAGGTAGAGCCCCAGGCCTTACAGAGAGCAAGTCCACATGTCCTCACATTGATGGGAGAGGATTATTTTGAGGAGAATCATAAACGTAAAGTAAAGACCAATCCCTGTATTGACACAGCTGAAAACCAGTGCATTAAGGGGGGAAATGAGCGGGAGGGGAGCGGCAGCATGCCCGATAATATACACAACACAAGTATTGAGCTATGGGCCAGGGCAAGTTTTTCCTGGGGAAAATGCAGTCATTGCTGAGGGTCAACCTTTACGGCACCATCCTCATCAGGGGGCATTGTACCAACCTTTTAACCCTAGTGATGTAAAAGATATCTGTAAAGAGGCACCTTCCCCAGTAAAACCATTAGAATATTTGGAGTATGTGCGAAAAATCTGTACTGCAGCCACATTACATCCTTATGATGGATATATCATTCACAGAGCCTGCCTTCCTAGAGAGATTGTGCTTCAGATTACTGTACGGTTTGCTAACATGGGTGACAATGGTTATATCAACCAAGACCAGTAGCTGATATAGCCACAGCGCTAGAAGTTGCAGTAAAAATCTGTTGTGTAGGCCTGATCCGAACAAGGTCACAGCGTGTGTACAGAGGAGGGAGGAACAGGTGCGCAGATATGCAGAAATACTGAGGGAGACGTTGAGCACATATCTCCAAAATGATGATCCAGGTACTGTAGTAGGGAGATCGCAACTTCTGACGGGTCTCCTGCCAAATATCTGTATTGGGAGTGGTAGATGCCCTTAGTGCATGGACAGACATACAGTCCGGGAAAAAAGTATTTGATCCCCTACTGATTTTGTACATTTGCCCACTGACGAAGAAATTATCAGTCTATAATTTTAATGGTAGGTTTATTTGAACAGTGAGAAACAGAATAACAACAAATAAATCCAGAAAAATGCATTTCAAAAATGTTATAAATTGATTTGCATTTTAATGAGGGAAATAAGTATTTGACCCCCTCTCAATCAGAAAGATTTCTGGCTCCCAGGTGTCTTTTATACAGGTAACGAGCTGAGATTAGGAGCACACTCTTAAAGGGAGTGCTCCTAATCTCAGCTTGTTACCTGTATTAAAGACACCTGTCCACAGCAGCAATCAATCAATCAGATTCCAAACTCTCCACCATGGCCAAGACCAAAGAGCTCTCTAAGGATGTCAGGGACAAGATTGTAGACCTACACAAGGCTGGAATGGGCTACAAGACCATCGCCAAGCAGCTTGGTATCTTCCCAGGTGAAAGAGGCCCACCGTAGACTTCCCCAGGATTGGAAAACACACTCACTACAGCCAGGAGACGAGGTGTACTTGAAGGTCCATCAACCGGGTACCTTTCAGCCCAGGTGGACCGGACCCCACACTGTCCTACTAGTGACTGACACAGCAGTGAAGGTGTCTGGAAGGAAGGCCTGGATCCACGTGTCCCAGGGGAACGCTGCACCAACACCTACTGACTTGGGAGAGGCCGAGCAAGATGGAGAGGCTAGAGCAGGTTTTGATAGAGGAAAAGAAGGAGTGTAGATCACACTGTAAAAGGGCAATAATGTGGGTCATAGGGACGTTTTTAGTTGGGGTAGTGGTTGTGGCGGCTGTTATAATCACTACCACTCCAAGGGGAGAACATCAAATAACACTTTATATAGAGTAGATAGCTCGATATGAAGATACACGGGTTGATTGGGAGAGGGTAACATCAAAAGTTGCTGAAGCCGTGAGCGTAACTAATCATAAGGGCATGGTGATATGGGTGGCTCCATTATAAAATAGTTATAGTGTCCTAGACGTAGGATGTTCTGATAAGGGGATGGTTCTCTTACAAACAGAAATTTGGAAAGAATGCAATGGAACAGATAGTTTGAGGAACGAAACCAGATTCTCGTCCCTCCCTCAACTTGGCATTGTGTGCGATAGACTCCAGTTAAATGAACAGCAGTTACTAACCTTCAAGTTAGTATGGGCGGAGGACAAAACTTTGGAGAGTTCTACAACATCGGACGTCAAGCCAGGTGTAGCTACAGACACGAAAGAGAGGGGATTATATCGGAGCAAGAGGTTTTACACACCTGTCACTCTGTATTACCCAACACCTATAGGAATGAAATGGTCTGCGAAGATTTTAGATAGTGAGAGACCGAGGACCTAGGGAGAAATAGCTTGTTGGGGCAATCAGACCCTGGACAATATTATGCCAAGAGAGTATAATGACTAGATAGTCCTTGTCGTTAAATGGCATGAGGAAAGCGAGGGACATGAGCAGATGAAGGCTTATTTACAGGCTCGGTTAGGCCCTACTTTAGTTAATGAGACAAACATACACCAATGTCTGTGGCAGAGTGGGGGAAGCACAGAACATTCCAATGGAGTTTTGGTGTCGGATTTGGGGGTAACACATGTAAGCCATATCCAGGGTATCCCGAAAACCAAGGCCATAGACTTTACTGGGACAGGAAATAGAGGAATAAATGTGACCGAGGAAGAGGGATGCCTCGCCTATAAATTAAGAAATGGGTGATAGACATTAGAGAATGATACCACTCCACTGTGTAGAGTTATACAGGGAATAGTGTGCAGTGTTGGAAAGACAGTGGTCTGTGCAGAGTGGAAGGACTACTATGAGGATAAGCTCAACATGGAGGACTCTAGGAGGGTGATCATAACCGTCGCTGAAATAGTCTTATCATTTCAGACTTTAATAGCCACATATGGAGAAGGTTTTACTGATGAGGGAACAACAATTGAGAGGGTTGCCACAGACCCATGTATACAAGAAGCTGTATTCCCAGAGAAAAAAGCTTGCAGTAGTGTTGGGAGCCCATCTGTTGCAGGGGACGATCAGGAAGCATGTGACCCAGAGATATGTAGAACTGGACACTCTCTCAACCCCACTGCTCTCTCCTCCATATCAAAGGGCAGATAATCAATTGACATACCTCCCAGAGAACTGGGACCATGCCATGGTAACATGAATTTGTAGAGGGATTGCGGAAAAACAACCTTTAGGCCCTAAAACCTAGGTCACACATAGGGTTTTCACAGGGGGGTGGGGGATAGGGATGCTGTGGGATGAGAGATGTGATCCAGATCTGAGTAATGGTCATTATTTCCCACCAGTCCCTACTGTAGCACAACATAAGGAGGCAATATATAAGCTGGTCAGGAAAACGTTAGGAAAGGACTGGTAAAAAGGCAGCAAATATCTCACAAACTCAATAATAGATCTAACGGTAAAGCCGGTGACGCAAGTCACTGAGAGTGACAGAGTTAAACCAGGAGCAAGAATTACTGCTGTTACATTGGGAGTAATAACAAAAGAGACTTTTAAGGTTGTGGGTGCTGTAGGAACAGCATGGTATTGAACTATTGATCAAATAAGGTGGGCAGTGTTGGCAGTTACGGGGGTAGCTCTGGTGGCATTGTTATGATTCCATATAGTAAAAGCTTTGTTTTTGAAACCCATCTATAGTGCGGATCTGCCACAAGAGGAGGTGAAATTGATTCAGGCTACAGCTCGCGTCTTTAGGGTAGCTTTAGGAGGTGAACGCAGTGAGGAGGGCTTGGCTGAAAAACTCTTGTGATCCTGTATCCCTTGATGGAAGACTGAGGAAAAACATAATGGGGATATTGTGAGCCCTACTTTTTGTGGACCTTAGCAGAAAAGCATATCAGTGGGCATAGTGTCCAGGGGTAGCAGGATATTGTGTCAGTGGGGTTCCTCAAGCTGTGTTCAGAGATTTCGTTTATAAATGTATCTGCATAGAAGCTTATGATAATCAGTAGAATTTAGGATTGTTTTAAGTCTAGTGTATTTTTTTTATTATTTTTTTTTCTAGTATTTTCTATTTTCTCTATCTATCAAGTCTGTTTCTATTACACTCTCAGGTCTGGAGAAAACCAAAGAAGAAAGCAGAAAGATGAAATGATTGTTTAGTGATATTAAACAATAAGAAGTGTTTATGGTTTAATAGGGGGGACTGATGGATTCTGTTAAAATGTAACATGTTTCAAGTTAAACTGTAGTTTATTTGTATCCTGTTTAGTGAATGATTACTGTGTGTATTAATGGAGTTTAGGCCATGAAACTGTGTGTATGCTAATTTGGAAAGGTTGACGTAATCAGATAAGAGGAAATTGCCTCGGATCAGGGAGCAGGGTCAGGACCAGGACAATGAAGATGGATGGGGTGTGATTCTGACATCTAGCTAACCAAAGAGAGGACCATGGACATTCCACAAGGGAGATAATAATAATAATAATAATAATAATAATAATAATAATAATAATAATAATAATAATAATATGCCATTTAGCAGACGCTTTTATTCAAAGCGACTTACAGTCATGTGTGCATACATTTTTACGTATGGGTGGTCCCGGGGATTGAACCCACTACCCTGGCGTTACAAGCGCCATGCTCTACCAATTGAGCTACAGAGGAAACTCATTGGTATAGCTGGGGAGGTGACACCTATAAGAGGGTGGTGACCAAAAGGAGGGAAGAGTATAAGATGTGTCGTGAACTTTCTAAATGTATGCACTCAGCTGACGGCATCCTTGGTAATAAACACTTGAATCTTCTCTTGAGCTTTTGGTCTCAATTCCTTATTGCAAAGAGGTTGCAATAGCATTTTTCTTTTTAACACTTTCTTTAAATCCTATCAGTATCGACACATGCTCCAACGACTGTTCTCTCTGTGTGGTGTTTTGGGAAATGCATGTTACATCTTCGGCCATTGTAGGAAAGATGCATCGTTAAAACACTTGTACGCCTGTTCCATCGCTATCGGTAAAAACCGGGCCCATGTCTGTAAATCCTTTCTGCTGGTGATGTTTATTGATTAAGTATTCAGATCCCTGCTCTCTGCTCAAGAGTAATACCTCCCCATCACCAGCTCAGCCTCTCATCTCCTCATCTCTGTGTTTACATAGTAGCTCCTCAACTGGACTATTTCAACACAGATACACATACACACATTCGTGCAAGCACACACACACACACACACATCCGTATCCAGCGGTCGCTCCCAACTCTCATTTCAATGACTCACAGGCCCACTCTCTGCTTTGTTTATGTGTATATGTGAATATATTTCCCCTTCACCATTCCCCCAGTTATTATCCTGCTCTCTATTTCTCTCTCCTTTACCCTCCCCCCTCTCTCTCACTCTTTTTCTCTCTCTCTCTCTCCCTCCTCCACTCACCCTCTTCCTTTCTCTCTCTCCCTCTCTATCTCTCCACTGTGTACTACCCTTCTCCTTGGTAGACTACTTTCCATATCCTTTCTGGGAAATATAACGAGCATTGTGGGTAATTAGCCAAAAAAGGCTAACGTTTTCCTGTTCTATACACAACATCCCTCATCATGCTAATGCATGCAGATGAGCCTGATGAGATGGCAGAGTTGCTCCCTGTGGAAGGGCTAAACTTTATTGACCATGATTTCACCTCAACACCGATGACATCAGACCCAGAAGTGCTGACTAAACACTAGTGATGAACACACAGCAAAGCCCCCTCAGTATAATTGGCACAACACACCTCACAGTAACAAAGGTACAGTAATGAACACACACAACAACACACACTTCAAACAATGTACTTGCACCAGGAAGGGAAAGGGGCGGGTATGAACAACACACAATGCAACACAGACAATGATTAGTACCAATATACTGTAGAAGCAATGGATTCACAGTTCAAAAACAATGGATACACAGTTCAAAAACTATGGATACACAGTTCAAAAACAGGTCAAACCCAACAATAATGAAGGCTTTGCACGTGATTTATGAGGAAAAAGCAGCATGCATCTAGTATTTCCTCAGAGGAAAAAAGTTCAAATGTATCTAAGACTAGAGAAATCATGGATGTACAATAAGTGGAATCTGTATATGTTAACTAGTGTTGAAACTGTTTAGTACTGTCACACCCTGATCTGTTTCACCTCTCTTTGTGATGGTCTCTACCTCCCTCCAGGTGTCGCCCATCTTCCCCATTATCCCTAGTGTATTTATACCTGTGTTCTCTGTTTGTCTGTTGCCAGTTCATTTTGTTTCGTCAAGCCTACCAGCGTTTTTCCCCTTGCTCCTGTCATTCTCAAGTTCCTGTTTTCTAGTTTTCCCGGATTTGACCATTCTGCCTGCCCTGACCCTGAGCCTGCTTGCCGTTCTGTACCTTGTCACACCACCCTGGATTATTGACCTCTGCCTGCCCTGACCCTGAGACTGCCTGACGGTCTGTACCTTTTGGACTCTGATCTGGATTACTGACCTCTGCCTGCCCTTGACCTGTCGTTTGCCTGCCCCCTGTTTTTGTAATAAACTTTTGTTACTTCTACACTTTCTGCATCTGGGTCTTCTCCTGAAACATGATAGTATGAACTGGCCATGACTGACCCAGCAGACTCGGACCAGCTCCGCAATGCCATCTCCTCCCAAGGAGCCACTATTGGAAGGCACGAGGAGTTGCTTCGTGGTATCGTGGAAGGGTTCCAGACCTTGGCCGAACGCCATGACTGAGCGTTTAACACATTGTTGGAGCAATTCCGCTCGTTGTCTGTTAGGCAGCCTACCACGACGGTAACCTCCCAGCCCCTCAGTAACCCGGCTGATAGAAGCACAGCCTCCCTGGCCACCCCGAATTCCTGAGAACCACACTTACTTCCCCCGGAATGATTCGCTGGAGAGTCGGGAACCTGTCAGGCATTTCTCGCTCAGGGATCGCTCATCATCGAGCTGCAGCCCTCTTCCTTCCCCTTGGACCGCTTTAAGATAGCGTACCTCATCACGCTGCTGTCCAGGACGGCTCTCGCCCGGGCTACGGCAGTGTGGGAACAACAGTCGGACGTATGCTTCAGTCTGGAGGAATTCATGCAGGAGGTAAAGAAGGTTTTTGATGCTCCATTGTCAGGGAGAGAGGAAGTTACTCCAGCTTCGGCAATAATCCTGCAGTGTGGCAGACTATGCAGTGGATTTCCGCACATTGGCAGCTGAGTGTGCCTGGAACCCGAAAGCACTGTTCAACACGTTCCTGCACGGAGTATCAGAGGAAGTAAAGGATGAGCTTGCAGCCCGGAAGCTACCGACGGATCTCGACTCATTCATCGCCTTGACCATTCATATCGTTGGGTGACGACGGGAACTAAGGAAGGAGAGGAAGACCGATTCCACCTCGCCTCCGAGGCATCCCAGAAGTCCCCAACGGCTCCGTTGCCGAGAGAACCCGAGGCTACCCGAGTTCCCCCGAGTGTCTCCGAAGTCTGCTGATTCACCTCTTCCAGAGCCGATGCAACTAGGCAGAGCTAGGCTGTCTCCAGCCGAACTCTTCACACAAAGAGTTGCCTGTATTACGGGACTACTGGTCATTTTGTGTCCAGCTCTCCACTAAAAGACCAGGCTCACCGGTAGGGGCGAGTACTCTGGTGGGCCATATGGATAACTTTTCCTCTTCCCTTACTCACACCCCCTTTCATGCCATCTTGCTGTGGGGGAACCAGTCAAAATCTCTCCTGGTACTCATCGACTCTGGGGCCGATGAGAGCTTTATGGACCCTACACTGGCGTCCGAGCTGGGCATCCCCACTCAGCCCCTCTCCATTCCCATGGACGTTAGAGCGCTAGACGGCACTCTATAGGCTGGGTCACCAACAATACCACCCCCATCAACCTACGACTATCAGGGACCCACAGCAAGACCACCCAATTCCTGCTAATGAACTCTCCTCATGTTCCTGTTGTATTGGATTCCTCTTGGCTCCAGCGATACAACCCCTTTATTCACTGGTCTACTGGTGCCATCATGGGCTGGGAGCCCGTTCTGCCACGCTCATTGCCTGAAGTCAGCGCAGCCTGTCCCGGGACGTCTTCCTGGGGGCTCAGAAGTTGCCTCAGACCTCTCCACCATTCCTGTGGAGTACCAGGACCTCCAGGAGGTGTTCAGTAAGGCCCGGGCCACTTCGCTTCCATTGCACCGACCCTACGACTGTGGAATCGACCTTCTTCCTTTCACCACTCCGCCCCGGGGACGACTGTACTCGCTGTCGGGTCTGGAGACCAAGGCTATGGAGACCTACATTGAGGACTCCCTAGCTGCCGGGTTCATTTGTACTTCTGCCTCCCCACCGGCGCAGGGTTCTTCTTTGTGGAGAAGAAGGACAAAACCCTGCACCCGTGCATCGACTACCGGGGCCTCAACGACATCATGGTGAAGAACCGCTACCCGCTACCACTCATATGCTCTGCCTTTGAGCCGCTCCAGGGAGCCAACGTGTTCTCCAAGCTGGACCTACGGAACGCCTACCACCTGGCGCAGATACGGGAGGGTGATGAGTGGAAGACTGCCTTCAACACGGCCAGCTGTCACTACGAGTATCTGGTCATGCCATTTGGCCTTACCAATGCTCCAGCTGTGTTCCAGGCCCTGGTTAATTTTGTTTTCCACGACATGTTGAACTGGTTCATCTTCGTCTAGCTCGACGACATCCTCGTCTTCTCCCGCTCTGCCCAAGAACACGTGCTCCATGTCCGACAGGTCCTCCAACGCCTCCTGGAGAACCAGCTTTTTGTGAAATGGAGAAATGCGAATTCCATCGCTCCACCATCTCCTTCCTGGGCTACATCATCACAGCAGGGAGTGTATAGATGAATCCTGGGAAAGTGATGGCAGTGGTGGATTGGCCCCAGCCTATGTACAGAGTGCAGCTGCAATGTTTCCTGGGGTTTGCCAACTTTTATCGCCGCTTTATCCGGGGTTACAGCACCCTGGATTCCCCCTGTCTGCACTCACCTCTCCCAAGGTTCCGTTCACATGGTCTCCAGCTGCTGACCGGGCGTTCCGGGACCTCAAAAAACAATTTCACCACTGCTCCCATCTTGGTTCATCCTGACGCGTCCCGCCAGTTCGTGGTGGAGGCCGATGCTTCGGATGTCGGAGTGGGGGCGGTCCTGTCCCAGCGTTCGGCACTGGACCTCAAGTTACATCCCTGCGCCTTCTTCTCCCATCGCCTCAACACCACGGAGAGGAATTACGATGTGGGTAATCGTTCGCTTCTCGCTGTGAAGATGGTATTGGAGGAGTGGAGGCACTGGCTGGAGGGGACGGAACATCCGTTCGTTGTGTGGACAGACCACAAGAACTTGGAATATATCCGCACCGCCAAGCGTCTCATTTCCAGGCTAGGTGGGCCCTGCTTTTCACCCGTTTCAACTTCTCCCTCTCATACCAACCGGGATCCAAGAATGTCAAGCCAGATGCGCTGTCACGCCGCTATAGCCCTACGGCTACACCCCCGGACTCCGAGACCATCCTTCCCACCTCGTGCTTGGCGTTGGCAATCAGTTGGGGAATAGGGAAGCAGGTCCGGGAGGCGCAGCGTTCCCAGACAAACCCTGGCCTTTGTGCGACAATGCTTTTGGTGGCCTACCATGGTTCCTGACGTCGCCGCATTCGTCGCCGCCTGCACGATCTGTGCGCAGAACAAGACTCCTCGGCAAGCTCTAGCTGGTCTCCTCCAACCAATGCTTGTTCCTCACCGTCCCTGGTCTCACATATCCCTGGACATTGTCATGTTTCTTCCCCCGTCTTATGGCAACACCGCCATCCTGACAGTTGTGGACCGGTTTTCAAAAGTCGCCCACTTCATTCCTCTCCCCAAGCTACCCTCCGCCAAAGAGACAGCCCAGCTCATGGTGCAGCACGTCCTCCGGATCCGTGGACTCCGAACGGGGCCCTCAGTTCTCATTCCGGTTCTGGAAGGCGTTCTGCACACTCATTGGGTCATCGGCCAGCCTGTCCTCCGGTTTCCACCCTCAACGGCCAGTCGGAGCGAGCCAACCAAGACCTGGAGACGACTCTGTGCTGCCTGGTCTCCGCCAACCCCACCACCTGGAGCCAGCAACTACTATGGGTCGAATACGCCCGCAACACCCTTCCCTGCTCTGCTACGGGTCTTTTGCCCTTTGAGTGTTCCCTGGGTTATCAGCCCCCTTTCTTCCCGGAGCAAAAGGAAGAGGTCGGCATACCCTCGGCCAAAATGTTTGTCCGCCGCTGTCGTCGTACCTGGAGGAGAGCCCGGTCGGCTCTTCTCAAGACCATCTCCAGGTATCGATGACAAGCGGACAGCCACCGGACCCCGGCTCCCCGGTATCGTCTCGGGCAGAAGGTATGGCTGTCCACCCTAGATCTGCTCCTCCTGGTGGAGTCCCACAAACTTTCCCTCCTGTTTATCGGCCCTTTCCCCATCTCCAAGATCATTAGCTCCTCTGCTGTTCGTCTTCTGTTGTCCAGTACCTTGCGTATACATTCCACTTTTCATGTGTCTAGGATCAAAACCATGTCTCACAGCACTTTGTCTCCTTTTCCAGGCCCACCCCTCTCCCCCGTCTCATCAACGGCCAACCGGGGTACACGGTGAGGCGTCTCCTGAAAGTTCGACCTCGGGGCAGGGGATTCCAGTACCTGGTTGACTGGAAGGTTATGGCCCAGAGGAGAGATGCTGGGTCCCCGCAAGGGACATCCTGGACCCAGGCCTCATCGCTGAGATTCAACGCCGGCACCCCAGTCAACTAGGTATGCGCCAGGTAGGACGCCAGATGGTACTGTCACACCCTGATCTATTTCACCTGTCTTTGTGATTGTCTGCACCTTCCTCCAGGTGTCGCCCATCTTCCCCATTATCCCCAGTGTATTTATTCCTGTGTTCACTGTTTGTCTGTTGCCAGTTCGTTTTGTTTCGTCAAGCCTACCAGCTTTTTTCCCCTTGCTCCTGTCTTTCGCAAGTTCCTGTTTTCTAGTTTTGACCATTCTGCCTGCCCTGACCCTGAGCCTGCCTGCCGTTCTGTACCTTGTCACACCACCCTGGATTATTGACCTCTGCCTGCCCTGACCCTGAGACTGCCTGCCGTTCTGTACCTTTTGGACTCTGATCTGGATTACTGACCTCTGCCTGCCCTTGACCTGTCGTTTGCCTAACCCCCTGTTTTTGTAATACATTTTTGTTACTTCGACACTGTCTGGATCTGGGTCTTCTCCTGAAACGTGATAAGTACAGTGCAGTTCACTCTCAATTCCAAATACACTACATTCTTTTTTATTTGCTCTGTATATCTTCATGCTCTGGTTTAGTGTGTGTATTTACGACAGCCTCAATTTACTGCATTTATCAGGAGTAGTATCATTATAAACCTGTATGTGAGTGAATGTTATACTAGTCTGTATTTGTAGATTGCGTGCTGCTCTCCTACCCTATGAGTCAGAGACGTGTGTGTTTGTGTATGCGCACATGCATGTGTGTGTGTCAGTGGTGTGTGGTTGTCTGTCTCTACGTGTGTGTTTGTGCATACAGTTGAAGTCGGAAGTTTACATACACTTAGGTTGGAGTCATTAAAACTTGTTTTTCAACCACTCCACAAATGTCTTGTTAACAAACTATAGTTTTGGCAAGTTGGTTAGGACATCTACTTTGTGCATGACACAAGTAATTTTTCCAACAGCTGTTTACAGACAGATTATTTCACTTATAATTCACTGTATCACAATTCCAGTGGGTCAGAGGTTTACATACACTAAGTTGACTGTGCCTTTAAACAGCTTGGAAAATTCCAGAAAATGATGTCATGGCTTTAGAAGCTTCTGATAGGCTAATTGACATCATTTGAGTCAATTGGAGGTGTACCTGTGGATGCATTTCAAGGCTTACCTTCAAAGTCAGTGCTTCTTTGCTTGACATCATGGGAAAATCAAAAGAAATCAGCCAAGACCTCAGAAAAAGAATTGTAGACCTCCACAAGTCTGGTTCATCATTGGGAGCAATTTACAAACGGCTGAAGGTACCACGTTCATCTGTACAAACAATAGTACGCAAGTATAAACACCATGGGACCACACAGCCGTCATACCGCTCAGGAAGGAGACGCGTTCTGTCTCCTAGAGATGAACGTACTTTGGTGTGAAAAGTGCAAATCAATTCCAGAACAACGTCAAAGGACCTTGTGAAGATGCTGGAGGACACAGGTACAAAAGTATATATATCCACAGTAAAACAAGTCCTATATCGACATAACCTGAAAGGCCGCTCAGCAAGGAAGAAGCCACTGCTCCAAAAGCGCCATAAAAAAGACAGACTACGGTTCGCAACTGCACATGGGGACAAAGATCGTAATTTTTGGAGAAATGTCCTCTGGTCTGATGAAACAAAAATAGAACTGTTTGGCCATAATGACCATTGTTATGTTTGGAGGAAAAAGGGGGTTGCTTGCAAGCCGAAGAACACCATCCCAACCGTGAAGCACGGGGGTGGCAGCATCATGCTGTGGGGGTGCTTTGCTTCAGGAAGGACTGGTTCACTTCACAAAATAGATGGCATCATGAGGAAGGAAAA
Organism: Coregonus clupeaformis; assembly: GCF_020615455.1. Classification (NCBI taxonomy): domain Eukaryota; kingdom Metazoa; phylum Chordata; class Actinopteri; order Salmoniformes; family Salmonidae; genus Coregonus; species Coregonus clupeaformis. The sequence continues at coordinate 16,268,924 of NC_059227.1, read as the reverse complement.
TTATGTGGATATATTGAAGTAATATCTCAAGACATCAGTCAGGAAGTTAAAACTTGGTCGCAAATGGTTCTTCCAAATGGACAATGACCCCAAGCATACTTCCAAAGTTGTGGCAAAATGGCTTAAGGACAACAAAGTCAAGGTATTGGAGTGGCCATCACAAAGCCCTGACCTCAATCCTATAGAAAATGTGTGGGCAGAACTGAAAAGGCGTGTGCGAACAAGGAGGCCTACAAATGTGACTCAGTTACACCAGCTCTGTCAGGAGGAATGGGCCAGAATTCACCCAACTTATTGTGGGAAGCTTGTGGAAGGCTACCTGAAACGTTTGACCCAAGTTAAACATTTTAAAGGCAATGCTACCAAATACTAATTGAGTGTATGTAAACTTCTGACCCACTGGGAATATGATGAAATAAATAAAAGCTGAAAAAATCATTCTCTCTACTATTATTCTGACATTTCACATTCTTAAAATAAAGTGGTGATCCTAACTGACCTAAGACAGGGATTTTTTACTAGGATTAAATGTCAGGAATTGTGAAAAACTGAGTTTAAATGTATTTGGCTAAGGTGTATGTAAACTTCAGACTTCAACCTAATGTATGTCTGTATGTGCGTGCATCTGTATATGTGTGCGCGTGTGTGTACAGTGGGGAAAAAAAGTATTTAGTCAGCCACCAATTGTGCAAGTTCTCCCACTTAAAAAGATGAGAGAGGCCTGTAATTTTCATCATAGGTACACGTCAACTATGACAGACAAAATGAGGGAAAAAAATCCTGAAAATCACATTGAAGGATTTTTAATGAATTTATTTGCAAATTATGGTGGAAAATAAGTATTTGGTCAATAACAAAAGTTTCTCAATACTTTGTTATATACCCTTTGTTGGCAATGACACAGGTCAAACGTTTTCTGTAAGTCTTCACAAGGTTTTCACACACTGTTGCTGGTATTTTGGCCCATTCCTCCATGCAGATCTCCTCTAGAGCAGTGATGTTTTGGGGCTGTCGCTGGGCAACACGGACTTTCAACTCCCTCCAAAGATTTTCTATGGGGTTGAGATCTGGAGACTGGCTAGGCCACTCCAGGACCTTGAAATGCTTCTTACGAAGCCACTCCTTCGTTGCCCGGGCGGTGTGTTTGGGATCATTGTCATGCTGAAAGACCCAGCCACATTTCATCTTCAATGCCCTTGCTGATGGAAGGAGGTTTTCACTCAAAATCTCACGGTACATGGCCCCATTAATTATTTCCTTTACATGGATCAGTCGTCCTGGTCCCTTTGCAGAAAAACAGCCCCAAAGCATGATGTTTCCACCCCCATGCTTCACAGTAGGTATGGTGTTCTTTGGATGCAACTCAGCATTCTTTGTCCTCCAAACACGACGAGTTGAGTTTTTACCAAAAAGTTCTATTTTGGTTTCATCTGACCATATGTCATTCTCCCAATCCTCTTCTGGATCATCCAAATGCACTTTAGCAAACTTCAGACGGGCCTGGACATGTACTGGCTTAAGCAGGGGGACACGTCTGGCACTGCAGGATTTGAGTCCCTGGCGGCGTAGTGTGTTACTGATGGTAGGCTTTGTTACTTTGGTCCCAGCTCTCTGCAGGTCATTCACTAGGTCCACCCGTGTGGTTCTGGGATTTTTGCTCACCGTTCTTGTGATCATTTTGACCCCACGGGGTGAGATCTTGCGTGGAGCCCCAGATCGAGGGAGATTATCAGTGGTCTTGTATGTCTTCCATTTCCTAATAATTACTCCCACAGTTGATTTCTTCAAACCAAGCTGCTTACCTATTGCAGATTCAGTCTTCCCAGCCTGGTGCAGGTCTACAATTTTGTTTCTGGTGTCCTTTGACAGCTCTTTGGTCTTGGCCATAGTGGAGTTTGGAGTGTGACTGTTTGAGGTTGTGGACAGGTGTCTTTTATACTGATAACAAGTTCAAACAGGTGCCATTAATACAGGTAACGAGTGAAGGACAGAGGAGCCTCTTAAAGAAGAAGTTACAGGTCTGTGAGAGCCAGAAATCTTGCTTGTTTGTAGGTGACCAAATACTTATTTTCCACCATAATTTGCAAATAAATTCATTAAAAATCCTACAATGTGATTTTCTGGATTTTTTTTCCTCAATTTGTCTGTCATAGTTGACGTGTACCTATGATGAAAATTACAGGCCTCTCTCATCTTTTTAAGTGGAAGAACTTGCACAATTGGTGGCTGACTAAATACTTTTTTCCCCCACTGTATGTTTGGGCTGTGTTTGGCCTTATTGACGCTGACACCATAGCGTCTGTAGGTTGGTCTGAGCTTGAAGGCTGCCTTGGGGCTTCAACACACCTCTTCTCCTGCCTCTATTCCTCATCGTAAAATAGTTATTGATTTCTTACAGGTAGCTTGTCTTTCAGTATCTCATAAATATCAGATAAAACCAACTACCTAGATACAGCATTGTCTTCTTTTGGGGTGTTATTTTATTATTATCACAGATTTGTATTCTCCCAGTAACCTTGTTGCATAGTGACGTGATGATAATTTTAAAAATGGCTTCTTGATTGTTTTTGCTTCTTCATCAGAATACTCTTTGTAGCGTTAGTGTTGTTTTGGAAAGTATAAACTGAAGTGTCTAGGTAGAGAGGCTGCGAGCCATTTTTGTAATTGAGGGGATTTTTAAGAGGATTTCGAGAGGATTATTATTCAAAAATAGAAAACGTAAGACTGAAGGATAATGCATATTGATTGACTCTGAATCTTTTTGTGATTGAGAAATCGCTGGAAGTAAAGTATCTGTTTTGCATGTCAGGATAATTACAAATGCATCCATCAAGATTCATAGCTTGATGAGTTACAAGCTTGATGTAGTCATTGCGTGCTGAGAATATGGGACCAAATGCAAAACCTTTGACTACTTTATTGATACAAATCTTTAGGGGTGTCAATAATTTTGACCCCTACCTTTTTGAGATAAAAAATTATAACATTTCCATTTTTTTTGCATACAATATAGCTCAATATTTGAATGATTTATTTATCAATGTGCATTCCCCGCCCACCTGAGGATCTGTCTTTTTCAGCCATCTATTTCCTGTGTTTGAGGGGTGCAAAGACTACTTGTCATCTCGCTGGATTGATTGCTTCATTTTACTCCATTCGACTCTTTCATACTCTTGCTTGTGCCTGTAGATTTTTCCCATTAAGGTTACGGCCACGGAAATGTTTCTAATGACCTGTCAAACACACCCCGATAACAGCTGAAATGGGCTCAATGGAATACATAGTCTTTCCGTTGCATCGATAAGAATGCTAACGCTTTGTCGGGGATTAAACGCATCGTCTCGACACTTACATCACAAAAAGAGAAGAAAGATAATGTTATTTTGATGGGTGTTCATTTTTTGTGGAATTGAAAAAAAGTATTATTTAATACAGTTGAAATGTTTACAAATTAGATGCGCTGAAATGAAAGCAACTTCCGAAAATTTACACTCTGATTATAGTGATTTTACAGTGGGGAAAAAAAGTATTTAGTCAGCCACCAATTGTGCAAGTTCTCCCACATAAAAAGATGAGAGAGGCCTGTAATTTTCATCATAGGTACACGTCAACTATGACAGACAAATTGAGAGAAAAAAATTCCAGAAAATCACATTGTAGGATTTTTTATGAATTTATTTGCAAATTATGGTGGAAAATAAGTATTTGGTCACCTACAAACAAACAAGATTTCTGGCTCTCACAGACCTGTAACTTCTTCTTTAAGAGGCTCCTCTGTCCTCCACTCGTTACCTGTATTCATGGCATCTGTTTGAACTTGTTATCAGTATAAAAGACACCTGTCCACAACCTCAAACAGTCACACTCCAAACTCCACTATGGCCAAGACCAAAGAGCTGTCAAAGGACACCAGAAACAAAATTGTAGACCTGCACCAGGCTGGGAAGACTGAATCTGCAATAGGTAAGCAGCTTGGTTTGAAGAAATCAACAGTGGGAGCAATTATTAGGAAATGGAAGACATACAAGACCACTGATAATCTCCCTCGATCTGGGGCTCCACGCAAGATCTCACCCTGTGGGGTCAAAATAATCACAAGAACAGTGAGCAAAAATCCCAGAACCACACGGGGGGACCTAGTGAATGACCTGCAGAGAGCTGGGACCAAAGTAACAAAGCCTACCATCAGTAACACATTACGCCGCCAGGGACTCAAATCCTGCAGTGCCAGACCGTGTCCCCCTGCTTAAGCCAGTACATGTCCAGGCCCGTCTGAAGTTTGCTAGAGTGAATTTGGATGATCCAGAAGAGGATTGGGAGAATGTCATATGGTCAGATGAAACCAAAATAGAACTTTTTGGTAAAAACTCAACTCGTCGTGTTTGGAGGACAAAGAATGCTGAGTTGCATCCAAAGAACACCATACCTACTGTGAAGCATGGGGTGGAAACATCATGCTTTGGGGCTGTTTTTCTGCAAAGGGACCAGGACGACTGATCCGTGTTAAGGAAAGAATGAATGGGGCCATGTATCGTGAGATTTTGAGTGAAAACCTCCTTCCATCAGCAAGGGCATTGAAGATGAAACGTGGCTGGGTCTTTCAGCATGACAATGATCCCAAACACACCGCCCGGGCAACGAAGGAGTGGCTTTGTAAGAAGCATTTCAAGGTCCTGGAGTGGCCTAGCCAGTCTCCAGATCTCAACCCCATAGAAAATCTTTGGAGGGAGTTGAAAGTCCGTGTTGCCCAGCGACAGCCCCAAAACATCACTGCTCTAGAGGAGATCTGCATGGAGGAATGGGCCAAAATACCAGCAACAGTGTGTGAATACCTTGTGAAGACTTACAGAAAACATTTGACCTGTGTCATTGCCAACAAAGGGTATATAACAAAGTTTTGAGAAACTTTTGTTATTGACCAAATACTTATTTTCCACCATAATTTGCAAATAAATAAACGAAAAATCCTACAATGTGATTTTCTGGATTTTTTTTCCTAATTTTGTCTGTCATAGTTGACGTGTACCTATGATGAAAATTACAGGCCTCTCTCATCTTTTTAAGTGGGAGAACTTGCACAATTGGTGGCTGACTAAATACTTTTTTCCCCCACTGTATATCTGATCTTGCAAACAATGTAAAGTATGTATACTGTAGATAGGTGCTGTATAATCAAGAGCCAATCCTGTATCCTGCTATTGACACACTTGTTGAATAATGCAACAGAACGTGACAACAACAGTAATTAATGAGGCAGTGTAGACAACGCGGGTGAGTGCAGGTAGGCACTGCAATGGATAGCTGCCATTGTACTGGCTCCTGACCAATTTTTTTGAGCTGATCGTAACTTTTTTTGTACATAATGTTTTCGCCATCATTTCCTATGATCGAAAAGAGCTTCTGAACATCAGAACAGCGATGACTAACCTCGATTTGGATGAAGAGTTCTACTTCAACGAATCTGCGACTGCTCACCCCGTACCAGGCCCTAATCCCTGAGACTTGGAAAAGGCAGAAACAACGTAAGAGAGGCCGACATGCGGGCACCCTTGGTGTTACCTTAGATTGTAAACTGTCATGGTAAAAAAATATTCATTCAATGGTTGTAAAGATGGGGAGAGGTCTGTTTGTGATTAAGAGATGCTATACTGGGCCTTCCGAGTGGCGCAGCGGTCTAAGGCACTGCATTGCAGTGTTGCGGCATCACTGCATCATCGTTTATCACAAACAGACCTCGATCCCAGGCTGTGTCATTACCGGCCGAGACCGGGAGTCCTATAGGGCGGCACACAATTGGCGGCAGCGTCGTCCGGGTTAGGGGAGGGTTTGGCCGGTGGGCTTTACTTGGCTCATTGCGCTCTAGCGACTCCTTGTGGAGCCCCTGCCGCCTGCAGGCTGACTTTGGTTGTCCGTTTCCTCCGAGTTAAGCAAGAGGGTGTTAAGAGGCTCGGTTTAATGGGTCATGTTTCGGAGGACGCATGACTTGACCTTCGCCTCTCCCAAGCCCGTTGGGGAGTTGCAGCGATGAGACAAGATCATAATCATGAAATTGGGGAGAAAAAGGGGGTAATAATTACACCAGAAAAAAATATTTTTGACACCACACTCCACAAAGCAAGTCCTACAGGCTCTAGTTTGATCTTATCTTGATTATTGTCCAGTCATATGGTCAAATGCTGCAAAGAAGGACCTAGTTAAGCTGCAGCTGGCCCAGAACAGAGCGGCATGTCTTGCTTTTCATTGTAATCAATAATATGCATGTTCGTCTCTGGCTAAGACTTGAGGAAAGACTGACTGCATAGCTTCTTGTTTTTATAAAATTGCTTGCATAGTCAACTTACATATAGCACTGACACACACACTTACAACACCAGACATGCCACCAGGGCTCTTTTCACAGTCCCCAGGTCCAGAACAAATTCAAGGAAACATGCAGTACTATACAGAGCCATGATTGCATGGAACTCCCTTCCATCTCATATAGCGCAAGTGAACAGCAAACCTGGTTTCAAGAAACAAATAAAGCAGCACCTCACAGCACAATGCCTCTCCCCCGTGTGACCTAATTTTTGTGTGTATGCTCTGACATGTACAATATGTTGATAGATGCAAACACACATGCACACTACATGTTAATGTTTTTAAATGTATATAAATTGTAAAGTATTTTGTCTGTAATGTATTTTTCGTTAAGTGTCGGACCCAAGTAAGACTAGCTGTAGCCATTGGCATCATCTAATGGGGATCCTAATAAAATCAAATAAAAACTCTGACGAAACCACCTCTTCCCTCCGTTTTATTGGTGAACCAACTGGACGAGCTCCGTACGAGACTATCCTATCAACGGGACCTATAATAAATAATAATATGCCATTTAGCAGACGCTTTTATCCAAAGCGACTTACAGTCATGTGCGCATACATGTTTACATATGAGTGGTCCCGGGGATCGAACCCACTACCCTGGCGTTACAAGCGCCATGCTCTACCAATTGAGCTACAGAGGACCACCTGAAGAATTGTTAGATCCTATGTTTCTCTGAGTCATGGCTGAACAAGGACATGGATAATATACATCTTGCTGGTTTTTCTATGCATCGGCAGGATTGAACGGTAGCCTCAGGTAAGTTCAAGGGGGGAGGTGTGTCTACTTGTTAACAACAGCTAGTGCGCAATTTCTAATATTAAGGAAGTCTCGAGGTTCTGATTGCTTTTTTGGCCCATGACCCTATTTTGATATCAAAAATGTTTTGTGAACCCACCATGTAAATAAAGTTATGTACAGTGAGGGAAAAAAGTATTTGATCCCCTGCTGAATTTGTACGTTTGCCCACTGACAAAGAAATGATCAGTCTATAATTTTAATGGTAGGTTTATTTGAACAGTGAGAGAAAGAATAACAACAAAAAAATCCACAAAAACGCATGTCAAAAATGTTATAAATTGATTTGCATTTTAATGAGGGAAATAAGTATTTGACCCCCTCTCAATCAGAAAGATTTCTGGCTCCCATGTGTCTTTTATACAGCTAACACCCTAATCTCAGCTTGTTACCTGTATAAAAGACACTTGTCCACAGAAGCATAACAACAAAAAAATCCAGAAAAAACGCATGTCAAAAATGTTATAAATTTATTTGCATTTTAATGAGGGAAATAAGTATTTGACCCCTCTGCAAAACATGACTTAGTACTTGGTGGCAAAACCCTTGTTGGCAATCACAGAGGTCAGACGTTTCTAGTAGTTGGCCAACAGGTTTGCACACATCTCAGGAGGGATTTTGTCCCACTCCTCTTTGCAGATCTTCTCCAAGTCATTAAGGTTTCGAGGCTGACGTTTGGCAACTTGAACCTTCAGCTCCCTCCACAGATTTTCTATGGGATTAAGGTCTGGAGACTGGCTAGGCCACTCCAGGACCTTAATGTACTTCTTCTTGAGCCACTCCTTTGTTGCCTTGGCCGTGTGTTTTGGGACATTGTCATGCTGGAATACCCATCCACGACCCATTTTCAGTGCCCTGGCTGAGGGAAGGAGGTCTCACCCAAGATTTGACGGTACATGGCGCCGTCCATCGTCCCTTTGATGCGGTGAAGTTGTCCTGTCCTCTTAGCAAAAAGACACCCCCAAAGCAGAATGTTTCCATCTCCATGTTTGACGGTGGGGATGGTGTTCTTGAGGTCATAGGCAGCATTCCTCCTCCTCCAAACACGGCGAGTTGAGTTGATGCCAAAGAGCTCCATTTTGGTCTCATCTGACCACAACACTTTCACCCAGTTCTCCTCTGAATCATTCAGATGTTAATTGGCAAACATCAGACAGGCATGTATATGTTGTTTCTTGAGCAGGGGGACCTTGCGGGCGCTGCAGGATTTCAGTCCTTCACGGCGTAGTGTGTTACCAATTGTTTTCTTGGTGACTATGGTCCCAGCTGCCTTGAGATCATTGACAAGATCCTCCCGTGTAGTTCTGGGCTGATTCCTCACCGTTCTCATGATCATTGCAACTCTACGAGGTGAGATTTTGCATGGAGCCCCAGGCCGAAGGAGATTGACAGTTATTTTGTGTTTCTTCCATTTGCGAATAATCACACCAACCGTTGTCACCTTCTCACCAAGCTGCTTGGTGATGGTCTTGTAGCCCATTCCAGCCTTGTGTAGGTCTACACTCTTGTCCCTGACATCCTTGGAGAGCTCTTTGGTCTTGGCCATGGTGGACAGTTTGGAATCTGATTGATTGATTGCTTCTGTGAACAGGTGTCTTTTATACAGGTAACAAGCTGAGATTGGGAGCACTCCCTTTAAGAGTGTGCTTCTAATCTCATCTCATTACTTGTATAAAAGACACCTGGGAGCCAGAAATCTTTCTGATTGAGAGGGGGTCAAACACTTATTTCCCTCATTAAAATGCAAATAAATTTATAACATTTTTGAAATGCATTTTTCTGGATTTTTTTGTAGTTATTCTGTCTCTCACTGTTCAAATAAACCTACCATTAAAATTATAGACTGATCATTTCTTTGTCAGTGGGCAAACGTACAAAATCAGCAGGGGATCAAATACTTTTTTCTTTCACTGTAATCAACAGCCAATGTTAACTTTTTTAATTGGGGCTTTTACAGTCTATTAAAATCAGTCTGACAGTACTTTTGACAGTATTTCAATCAGAACGAAGTATGGTTTAAAGTGATTGAAATGCATGAGAATGGTACTGGGATGTTCAGAAGATCATCAGGCAATCATTTTGTATAATGATGATGTTATTTTTCCCCAAGTATGATTTAGTGCCTGGTCTTGTCCACTCTGTTCTAATAAGTCCTGCGTGCTGGTGGGCATTGTAGCGGGAAACAGAAGAGTCTTTCTTCTTTCTTAGTGACCGTACGTGCATATCACAATGAGAAGCCATGGATTACAGGCAACATCCGCACTGTGCTAAAGGCTAGAGCTGCCGCTTTTAAGGAGTGGGACACTAATCCAGACACTTATAAGAAATCCCGCTACGACCTCCGGCGAGCCATCAAACAGGCAAAGCGTCAATACAGGACTAAGATTGAATCATAATATGCCGGCTCTGACGCTTGTTGGGTGTGGCAGGGCTTGCAAACTGTCACGGATTCCAAAGGGAAACCCAGCCACGAGCTGCACAGTGATGTGAGCCTACCAGACGAGCTAAATGCCTTCTATGCTCACTTCGAGGGAAACAACATTGAGCCATGCATGAGAGCACCAGATGTTCAGGTTGACTGTTTGATTATGCACTGACCAGCTGGCAAGAGTCTTCACTGATATTTCAACTTCTCCATGACGCTATCTACAATTCCTACATGTTTCAAGCAGACCACCATAGTCCCTGTGCCCAAGAACACCAAGGTAACCAGTCTAAATGACTATCGCCCCATAGCACTCAGAACTGTAACCATGAAATGCTTTGAATCACATCAACACCATCCTCCCAGACACCCTGGACCCACTCCAATTTGCATACCTCCCCAAGAGATCATTGATAACGCAATATCTATTGCACTCCACACTGCCCTCTTCCAACTGGACAAGAGGAACACAGTGCATTCGGAAAGTATTCAGACCATTACACACTTCGACAATAATACAACATGGTACAGATACACCAATTCAGACAATTTAAGAGGGTTTATTTGTTAGCTACTGTTAGCTAGCTAGTTAGCTTAACCAGCCTTGTAGATTATATTACAACTTAAGCTAATTACTTCAAAACAAACCAGGCTTCGTTTTACCTTATAATGCAAATCATTGCAATCATTACAAGGGACATAGCTAAGCAAATTGCGCCTTAAAACGTTAGCTTTATTCATGGTGTGGGGCGTTCTTGTTATCTTGGCTGCAATGCTGTCTTACTAGGATGCACTTTTGCCAGCTGTTTTCTCAAAGCCACACAACATGTTTATCCTCACTTCTTAGACAGACCAGAGCCTTAGATTGCAGTTTTAGAAACTGTTCTTCGTCCTGTAAGCATTACATTGTAATACAATAATTTTGATAGCGCATAGGGCTGCTGGCCAGAAGGTTGTGGGTTCGCAGACTACTGTGGACAAGAGTAGGGGTGGAAAGATCTCCTTTATGGTGAAAGCATTTCATGATCGTATTTGCAGGTCTGAGAAAAAATAGCCTTTTATAAACATTTCATACAATTCTACGTCATTTTACATATTAGCAGAATATTTTTTAATACCACACAAATTACCAAAATTACAGGCTAAGAATGGACAGAGAGTTATGCCTATGTGTTCATCTTATCATATTTCTCCAATGCCAAATCAGTGTGTCTTATTTGCAATGAAACTGTCCCTGTTTGCAAATAATTAAATCTGAGAAGTCATTAGGAATCTGAGCATGGCATTTTCAAAGGTTAGGCCTTGGTTAGGCATCACACATCACATGATCTTTTGATCAGATGGAGCAGAGCAAGCCGGGGCTCAGGGTTAGAATATCGATTGCAGTGTGTAATGCAGCCTAGTTTAATTTACACCATTCAAGCAGCTGTCTTAGAAAAATAACTTTGCTCTTTGCCTATACCTATACCTACCATGATATTGGGTGCCCATCTGAGAATCAGAGATGAGGGGCAGCATCGGGCACACATCCATATATAGCCTAATAAGCAACTAATTCTAAAATAAATATAGAAATTTCATCTATTACAAAATACTAAACCCTCCCCTTGACTGAAGTTTAAAAAGCATGACTCTCTCCCATTTTCCTCCAGGTAACCATTCTGTTAATGTCGATCCATCCCTTACATCAGACAGTTTGGAGGTGGGTAACTCTCCAGGAAGGCTCACCCACAACCTCCTTAGGTAGTGGTCGAGACGTGACCAGTTCGCAAGTTTACATTACAGAAAAAGGTCTAGCCGAGGGTATTTTCTCAAAATCTCTAGGCAATCTCTTGTAGTGAGAATAGGGCCTAAGGTACATGGCATTGTTTTCATATTGCATCTCAAAGAACACAGGATATCAGATTATTTGCTGTTTTTCACTAACTAAGCCCCCGAAGATGTGCATATTTCCCTAGGCAAGACAATGTTATGTCTTTTTGTAGCATTTGGACATATTCTCCACTAATGATATTGGATTATGAAGTTAGCAAACTCTGTAGGGAGTGAAAAGCCTCATTTGCATGGTAGACCAGAACCAATTCATTACGTCAAACTCCAACTCTGAGATAATTGCTGTAGCTTGTGATCTTGGAAAAAACACCCAGCCATCTTGTCTTCTTCGTAGCATAAGGTCACAGAGGCGTTAATGAGCAGCCCTCTGTTCCACAACACACACACAGTTATTCAAAAGGCAGGAAAGCTGTACCTTGAACTGAACCTCATCCGAAATTGATTATGGTTTCTCTAATTGTCTAAGATAATTACTTTGGAGATGCATACGCAGTCAGTGACCTCAACCTCTCCCTACACTAGGCTCCCAGCAGAATACTGTCACAACACAGCTAACCTGAGCTTCCAGGGGCCACGTTTTATAGCCAACAAGACATTCAGAATGTGATAAACATGTAAATGAATGGAAATCTTAGGCTTTGTGTTTTGTTTGGCTCATATAAGCTAGATCCTATACATTAGGGGAATTCCACAATATGTGTGACAAAATGGACAAGCTGTTTTTCTTAACGGGAGAGTATGTGAGTTGACTGTAGAAAGATGGCTATATCTGGTGTCTTGTGGCAGACTGGTGCTTAGAGAGTCGGTTCAATGTATCCAAGGGTTTATGTGAAGGCAGTCCAGACAGAAGCACAGATGTGAGCCTTAGGGCTACGATGAGGGATTAAGAGAGTGAAAGAGAGAGAGAGATAAGAGTCAGAGAACATTTTAAGGCTACACTTTTGAAACTCCAATAAAGCCAGCTGGCTCGGGGCTGCTTTGGAAAATGGATAATGGGCTTTCAGTGTTGGAGGAAACCAGAGGCCAGTGGAGCGGAGGACAGGGAGGAGGGCCCAGCAGAGGGGACTGGCAAAGCTAGACCATAGCATGGTCATGTGTGAGAGCTCATTTACCATGGTTAAGATTGCTGAACTGGGGCTCAGCTGGGTTGAGCTACACAGCTAGCCTTCTGATCCTGTCTGGGTTTTCCACAATCTCCACGACGTCTTATGAATGTATATTCTGATATAATAAGCAGTAGATCATAATAAGGAATAATTCATGATATACTGTATCATATTTACAGCTATTCTTGCATATTGGAGGCAACTTCAATCTATACGATTGAGTGGATAGAGCTGTATTGTACAAATGGCTGCATAAACTGTATGGGGTGAAGTCATTGCAGATATGTGTCTCTTGGGTGATACTACACACACACACACACACACACACACACACACACACACACACACTAACATGCTCCCCAACCCTGTGGTAATGACAGTAGACCCCCACTGTTGCGTTCCTCCCTGCTCCTCTGAGCCGCAATATTAACATAAAAGTTGCATGCAAAGAACTGGGAAGTGCTTCCGACCATGATATTCCTTTTACCCTGCTTATCCCGACGTGCCAGACTAGTTTACCCTAGCCTCTAGGCCTGTAGCAGCCCAGCCATGCATATACCTCCTGTTTACCACCAGTGGAATATGCACTGGTGTGTGAAAAACACCTCCTCTCAGGGATGTACATAAAATTATATAATGATTATAATCCCTGAAGCATCTCTTCCGGTGTTTGAACAGATTCATGAAGGAGTTTGACTACTGAGAAGTGAAGAAAGTTCAGCTGCACTTAAACGAGAAGGGTGTAGCACCATTTCACATGGGTGAACGGTGAATCCCCACTCTTCCTCTCAGCAGGCAAAATCTTCTAGGCGTGGCAACAGTGCCCTCTTAGCGTAGGCCTATGGTAAAGGGTCAGACCATGGGTTCAAAAGTATTTGAAAGAAAACAAATACTACTTGAACCCAAGTCTGGGAAGGATAGGGCTGGTGCAACTGGCGTCATTGGCACCATAGAGTATACTGCGCCAGAGACAGAGGTACTTTATTACTATTTGGCTCACTAAAGAGTGGGCATAGGGTGAGTCCATGCTATGCTATTGAGAGATTGATCCCACATCCTCTCAGACGTAAATTATAGATAGTCATTATGAAGTGAATTCATCTTGTTAGGGGCCAAGCCATGGCTCAATATTTTGCTCTAGATCTTCACCTCAGTTTATTGAGTGGTCCTCAGTCAGAGGGACTTGCCAAAAGAGGCTGGCGGGATGATGCCTGCCTGAAAATCCACATCTTTGTTACGGCTTCATCTAGCATAGGATATGCATAGAGAATATGTTTAGCTTACATGAAATGCATATGCGCGCATGCACACTTGCACACACACACACACACACACACACACACACACATGCGCACACACACCTTTTCAAACACACTACGGCTAGATAAATTACTAAACTACCGTAGGATGACTCAGCAGTGTGTGTGTGTGTGTGTGTGTGATGCAACTTAAGCACATCCTCCCTGCGTTATTGCGTACATGTGCGTACGTGTGCATCTGTGCACAACCCTTCCACATATGTACGTATATTTATGGAGTCGATCTCATCCCAGCCTTGACCATATTGATCCTTTGACGAAGATTCTCTGTCACAGTCAACACAAGGAGACAGGCTCTCTTCATCTCTTCTCTTCTCTCTCTGTGTATGTCAATGGATTGGCTTGTCATATCCACCCGGCCCTCTGTCATATATTTTACATAGTTATCAGGTGGAGACATCTCCCCCATCATCCTCTAGGGTAAACAGACTGAACTTCACTTCTGTCTCAAATGGCACCCTATTCCGTATATAGTGCACTACTTTTGACCAGGGCCCTATTTGATCTGGTCAAAAGCAGTTGCAATATGTAGGAAAATAAAGTTCCATTTGGGATGCTACCATGGCAACTGTTTTGTCTATGCCTGTCTGTCACTCTGAATGTGCTGCTGTCAAATTGTAGTTAACGCATGGGAGGCAGCAGGAATAAGCTACATATGGAGCCATTCAGCTATAACTTTGGCAGCTGTCCTTCTCTCTCTCTCCTCTGCACTCCTCTCCCACATATACAGGGTTTGAGAAAGCAGGAAATAATGTCTTTCCCTCCTACAATACCCCCCCCCCCCCATCTGTGCACGAGTTTCGAGTACCCCCAAATCTGAAGCTCATATGCACACTCACAGGAATACAGAAGTGTGTGCAGACGCACAAGCATATATGCGAAGGTACACACACACGTACACCCACGTGCATCGCACATACACTGTACACCCTCCACCTTCATCCAACACACAGCTAACACACACCTTCCCCTCCCAGCTCCTGGAGGTCTTGTAGATAACCCACTATCTCACAAATTAGAATACGCAGTCAGCCAGCTCAGCTTCAGCACATTTTGTAATGGCATTGGATTAGTGACCGTCTCAGGGTCCAAAATTCAATTTCAATGTTTTGTTGACATGCTCTGGGTATATGAAATGGCATGTGTTTGTGTATATGAACTGTATGTCCGTGTGTGTTCATGCGTATACACTGTATGTAAGTGTGGTATGTTAGTGTACAGAACTGCCCCACTTTGTATTGTGGAGTACCTGTGACATTTCTAAAGCCCTCACGTCCGGCGCTCGACCAATGTTTTAATATGCTGTTAAACGGTTGGCCTTTTCAGAGTGCATGTTCATAGTATGCCACCACTGATGAGTTTTATGGTTACCTAGCTTTATTTTCCCATCAAGCCAAAATGTCAGATACTTCCACAGTCATGAGGCAAAGAGCACATAAAGTGCACAAAGACTTAACCCATAAAGATACTGTACCGCTATACAGTTACACTATCACACTACAGTACCTCTGTCCTCCTAGCTCTTTCACTGCTAGATAGCAGCAATAGTGCCACTGCTATTACAATATTTACTTTCTAATATTACTAACAATTAGGGCAGAAATATTTTAGCATGATGAAAATGAGGATGCAGATGATGATGATGATAATAATAATTATAATAACAATAATAATAATAATTATTACAACAATAATAATATTAAGGCAATGTTAAGTAATAATAATATTTAATTTGTAGAGTGCCTTCTCAGGCTCTTCACTGTTGAGTGATGATGATAATGATGGTGATGATGATGGTGAGGATGGTGGTGATGATGATGGTGATGATGGTGATGATGATGATGATGATGATGATGATGATGATGATGATGATGATGATGATGATGGTGGTGTTGGTGGTGGTGGTGATGATGGTAGGGATGATGATGGTGATGAAGATGATGATGATGATGGTGGTGGTTGTGATGATGATGATGTTGATGATGATGATGATGATGATGATGATGATGATGATGATGATGATGATGGTGGTGGTGGTGGTGGTGATGATGGTGATGGTGATGAAGATGATGATGAACAGTAGGAGGATAAAGGATAGTGTAGTAGACTGCAGAAAGAGCAGAAAGTCTCAACCCACTCCAGTAGTTCTGTAAAAGGAGCAGCACTGACATCTGGTGGGAACAGAGAGCAGTAAAGTACAGTATAATAAACCCCACTGCATCATGGTCTGTGAACAGGGCGGACTGGGACAAGAATTCCCAGAGAATCGGGTACGTCTGGTCACCCTAGTCAAAATAGCACATCAGAATTTCCTGCTTTTTTTCTTACAGATCCTTGCGACATGGGGCCGTGCATTATCATGCTGAAACATGAGGTGATGGTCGGCGGATGAATGGCAAGACAATGGGCCTCTGGATCTCGTCACGGTATCTCTGTGCATTCAAATTGCCATTAATAAAATGCAATTGTGTTCGTTGTCCGTAGCTTATGCCTGCCCATACCATAACCCCACTGCCACCATGGGGCACTCTGTTCACAACGTTGACATCAGCAAACCGCTCGCCCACACAACGCCATACACATGGTCTGCGGTTGTGAGGTCGGTTGGATGTACTGCCAAATTCTCTAAAATGACATTGGACATGGCTTATCGTAGAGAAATTAACATTAAATTATCTGGCAACAGCTCTGGTGGACATTCCTGCAGTCAGCATGCCAATTGCACACTCCCTCAAAACTTGAGACATCTGTGGCATTGTGTTGTGTGACAAAATTGAGTAGCCTTTTATTGCCCCCAGCACGATGTGAAGCTGTGTAAATATGATGCTGTTGAATCAGCTTCTTGATATGCCACACCTGTCAGGTGGATGGATTATTTTAGCAAAGGATAAATGCTGACTAACAGGGATGTAAACATTTTTTTTTTTTTTTTAAATACGCTTTTTGTGCGTATGGAACATTTCTGGGATCTTTTATTTCAGCTCATGGAACATGGGACCAACACTGTACATGTTGCATTTCTGTTTTTGTTCAATGTACATAGATCTTGATGTGCACTATCTAATATCATAGGCTAATTAATTTGGGGTTCAACACCTGAGGAAGTGGAACCAAAAAGCACATTAACTTGATCACTAACTCTAAATATAATACACACTGCTAGTAGCCGTGTATTCATCCAACAGTAAATGAAATGTCTTAAAAACAACTTTGCAGTTGTACAGTGGGGAGAACAAGTATTTGATACACTGCCGATTTTGCAGGTTTTCCTACTTACAAAGCATGTAGAGGTCTGTAATTTTTATCATAGGTACACTTCAACTGTGAGAGACGGAATCTAAAACAAAAATCCAGAAAATCACATTGTATGATTTTTAAGTAATTAATTTGCATTTTATTGCATGACATAAGTATTTGATCACCTACCAACCAGTAAGAATTTCGGCTCTCACAGACCTGTTCGTTTTTCTTTAAGAAGCCCTCCTGTTCTCCACTCATTACCTGTATTAACTGCACCTGTTTGAACTTGTTACCTGTATAAAAGACACCTGTCCACACACTCAATCAAACAGACTCCAACCTCTCCACAATGGCCAAGACCAGAGAGATGTGTAAGGACATCAGGGATAAAATTGTAGACCTGCACAAGGCTGGGATGGGCTACAGGACAATAGGCAAGCAGCGTGGTGAGAAGGCAACAACTGTTGGCAAAATTATTAGAAAATGGAAGAAGTTCAAGATGACGGTCATTCACCCTCGGTCTGGGGCTCCATGCAAGATCTCACCTCGTGGGGCATCAATGATCATGAGGAAGGTGAGGGATCAGCCCAGAACTACACGGCAGGACCTGGTCAATGACCTGAAGAGAGCTGGGACCACAGTCTCAAAGAAAACCATTAGTAACACACTACCCGTCATGGATTAAAATACTGCAGTGCACGCAAGGTCCCCCTGCTCAAACCAGCACATGTCCAGGCCCGTCTGAAGTTTGCCAATGACCATCTGGATGATCCAGAGGAGGAATGGGAGAAGGTAATGTGGTCTGATGAGACAAAAATTGAGCTTTTTGGTCTAAACTCCACTCACCGTGTTTGGAGGAAGAAGAAGGATGAGTACAACCCCAAGAACACCATCCCAACCGTGAACCATGGAGGTGGAAACATCATTCTTTACGGATGCTTTTCTGCAAAGGGGACAGGACGACTGCACCGTATTGAGGGGAGGATGGATGGGGCCATGTATCGCGAGATCTTGGCCAACAACCTCCTTCCCTCAGTAAGAGCATTGAAGATGGGTCGTGGCTGGGTCTTCCAGCATGACAACGACCAGAAACACACAGCCAGGGAAACTAAGGAGTGGCTCCGTAAGAAGCATCTCAAGGTCCTGGAGTGGCCTAGCCAGTCTCCAGACCTGAACCCAATAGAAAATCTTTGGAGGGAGCTGAAAGTCCGTATTGCCCAGCGACAGCCCCGAAACCTGAAGGATCTGGAGAAGGTCTGTATGGAGGAGTGGGCCAAAATCCCTGCTGCAGTGTGTGCAAACCTGGTCAAGACCTACAGGAAACGTATGATCTCTGTAATTGCAAACAAAGGTTTCTGTACCAAATATTAAGTTCTGCTTTTCTGATGTATCAAATACTTATGTCATGCAATAAAATGCAAATTAATTACTTAAAAATCATACAATGTGATTTTCTGGATTTCTGTTTTAGATTCCGTCTCTCACAGTTGAAGTGTACCTATTATAAAAATTACAGACTTCTACATGCCTTGTAAGTAGGAAAACCTGCAAAATCTGCAGTGTATCAAATACTTGTTCTCCCCACTGTAGGTTACTACCCATGAGATCTATAGGCTTATGCCCTCGCAATGTCCGGTGCGCATGTTCGCCACTCCATATCTCAAAGCCATATCAAATATCTTGGTTGTAAAATAGTTGCTATTGAGCTGAATATTGAGAGTTGAGAAATAAAGTATACTGAGCTGAATATTGAGAGTTGAGAAATAAATTATACCTACAGAAATCTGAGACCCTCCTCTCTTCGACAGGGACAAAGGGGACGAAGCTTCCAAAAGTGTTTTTCCGGCAATTTCATTTTGAAATGTTATACAATCAGAACGCATTTTTCTCTTAAGCCAATGGGGGAGAGGAGAATGGCTCGCTCATCACAGCAGCAGGCCCAGTGAGGGCACAGGCACAGGCACAGGGGCAGGGCAGACACTTTCATTACAGGAATCATGAGGATAATGCACTTTACTGTTTGAACAAATCATGGTTTTAGGACATTTTGAGTGAAGTGACAATGTAGAATGTGCTCTTTCTACGTTTATAGGCACCCTTTCTGTTTTTTACAATCCATGATCTTGGATAACTGATGACAGAGTCGAAGCAGGTCTTTTTACTTTTACTCATGCCGTGTTTGACTTAGAATGTGTTTGCATTACCTCAGAAAACTGGGCCGGCTGTTGCCCACTGATCAGCCAAAAACTCATTATAGATTAGTATACTAGAGAAATTGCGCAAAAATCTTTTTAAAAGCCCATGGGCCCCTGGCCATGTCACCTTTTGACCAGCCCACCCAACAAAAAGAATATCCAGACCATCTGACATTTGCCAGAATTTCCAGATGGGTAATTCACCCCTGTCTGTGAATGACCTCTCACCTCTCTGTACCCCCTGATCTCTGTAATGAGGAAGTTCATCCAGGCCATGTAGACACACCATTCCATTACAAATATGACCGGAGTAGCAATATTACATTATCAAGTCTCTTAAGATTGCTTTGTTACAGGAATATTGAAATGGGAATAAATGGGAATAAAAAGTAAAGACAAGACTAAAAAAGGAATACAAATGACCTGGTAAGATATTAAGATATTTAGTAACAGCAATACGATGTAATAAACGTAAAATATAATGGAGATATCTATTTTCGTTTAGTTACAATTTATTCCCTATTATTTACAATTCTAAATGTTGGTTTGAAGTCAATATGTCTTCACAGAATAGCAAAAATAATTTTAGGGGAGCCTTCCTCTGCTAAGCTTCCAGGCTTCTTATGCACAGTTCAGATGCCGAATTGAATAGAATGAAGAGCGGGCTGGCACGGTTAAGAGCTTTGCTTGACATACTAATTAGTGTCATACAACCGCTCTCAACACTGCAACAGACTTCCTCGTTGGTTTTGGGAGCGAATTCTGGCATAACAGCGACTTCTCACAGAAGTCCTCCACCTGCAAATCCGAGGCCATGATTGTGCCTTTGTTGTGGGTGTGGTAGAGAAGCAACCTTTATTTGCATGCAATTAACAGATATTAACATGCATTACCATTTCTCCCTGAAGAAATGGAGAGGCAGAGGCTGGCGAACTATCGTCAAAAGTCCGACTAGCTCTGGCGCACTGCATGAAACAGAGGCGTCCTTCAACCCCGCCGCGCCGAAAGAGCGGCAGAGGCTGCCGAACTATCGTCTAAAGTCCGACGAGGCGCACTCTATTGTTTCAGACAGCAGTATATCCCCACTCTTGCAAAGAGAAAGTGACGTATTTTTTAGTTCGGTGCGGCGACAGAGCGGTGTTTGAACTAGGGTTTACTGCAGTAGTGAGATGCTGCATCTGAGTCGGTCGCTGTCCACTGCCCTGTGGTGCTGAAGTTCAGAATGCCGGTTATGTCGCTGGCCGCTTCAGTGGTGCTGAAACGCCGCTTTTACCTTGTTTACATAAGCGCTACCAGACATTTTACACTTATGACACTTGAGACAAAGTAAGCACGTTACTTGTTTGGGTAATAACTAGGCTATCTAGCTCAAATGACGCCATGCAAACAGATGATGTATTATTGCCTTCTGAACACTGGGTGGCAGGACTGTGTAGCCTAAGTAAAGCCAGTGCCAATGCTGACCATTGAACACAGTAGGAGATGTCCCTACGCCTTTATAGGTGAGAGCTGATTTAACATTCAGATCTCCACCATGTCTCTTGTGTGATTTTAGAATTGTATGCCCAGCAAAACGTTCAGCCACAGCGTGTCATCATAAATGGACTGTATTGAGTAATGCCATAGATAACATTAGGTTTGATCCCATTTCGTCTAGACCTGCACCCTTAATAGGCCAGAGGGCAAGTTAGTGGATATGTTGCACTGGGTAGTGGAGAAGGGTGAAGTTGCCACTAGAAACTGATATTTCCCAATAATGGTCAACGTTATATGGGGAGGGGAAGCTGATCCCAGATATGTACGGGAAACTTCACCCTGACCCTGAGGAATAGCACTGCGCAATGAAGGGTCTATGCATGGTTACTGTAGCCTATCAGTGCTTTTGGCTTGATTCAATTTGTATTAATGTTGAAACTAAATTAAACTGGCAAAGTTGCTGTAAGTTTTTATTATCTTAAACCCTCATTCATCATAGCCTTACTGAAGTCACTCTGAACATTTGCTGATTCGACGCACATTTATCTGATTAGTAAGCTGATGGGTACATATCAATAAAACGTAGCCTAATTGATTGTGCTGACCCAACAACCGTGATGGCGATGAGAGGGTCGGAGATGGCTGAGTATGAATTAATACGTCCGCGTTGTATGCCCGTGCTTTATAGCTGTGTAAAGGGAAAATGATTTGCAGCTACCCTGGCCAGCCAGGTAGCCTGTGCTGTAAATTGATGAACTTTTGCCTGCGTTATTTAATTTTACAGCACATAAATATGTGGCTCTTAAAACGATGATATGTGCAAAGTCATAAAATGCAAGGTGGGTAAATTGACATGACGGCCTGCCATGCCGCGGAGGAGTCCATGCTTTTAGTGCGCAATGACCAAAAGTGCAGTTGCCGCTTCCTCGCTCTTCCCATTAGAATCGCAGTAGCAGAGTCAGAGTGCTTATGTAGGCTATGTGACTGCCAGACCTCTCTTTCTCTCTGACACCGATGCGGTGGCACTAGGTAGCAGATTGTCAAACTGCGGGGTGAGGAGCCGCGGAGGGGACGTAAACCCAATAATCGGTGCCACAGGGCCGTCTATCAACGCGGCTGCAGTACAGCAATCTGACACTGGCATGCGCACTGCAGTTTAGAGTCAATTCGAGTCTCCTCTACCGGAGCCACAGGCAGCAGTGACTATTCCGACTACAGCCGTCCCCAGTTCCTGTTTCCGCCGCAGCTTTTTCCAACCGAATTTTGGACCAAAACATCGCTGCTGCGTCAGACTTCAACTTCGTCAGGCCCCCCCTCTCGGATCTCCCGGAAGCCTGGTGTGTCAAGTGAAGGTACGTGTTTTTTCTCTGCTGGTTGTCTCTGTGCATAACGAAAACGCAGTGAGGTGAGGTGAGCTCCGAGCTCGGTCCATATGATTCCAGTCCATCCTTGCCTGGCACGTTGACTGCGTCGCTGCTGCTGTTGAGATCGTGGTGAAAGAATAGCGGTCATGTTTGGAATGACTAGTCCCTATAATAACACCGCTCTGGCCCGGTGTGCTGTGTTATGTCCTGCTCCGAATAGCCAATGGACAGAGCTGTTTCCAAACGATCTCTGTTCAAACATCTCATGCAAGGTGCATGTCCAAAGCATACTTCCACTTTAGGCTACAATGTATCATGGAACAAATGCATTGATTTGATGAACAGGACAGGGTGTATCTGACATGCACACAATACATTGCGAGACATTTCAGACCTATGTGAGAATTGTAATATTCGGAGACCTGCTGCTGATGTGTTGCTCATTCACTGCCTATATTCGTACTATTGTGATGTTATTGTTATGAGCTGTACATGGATGAAAATACTGGTTTAGCGACATAACTAGAAAGTGAAGTGAGCTCACATATCGGGCTCTGACCTCACCCCTGAAAACGTTAGGGAAATAAAATTGACACATGACATGGTCCTATCTGACCATATTATGCTGAATGGATAAAGCCTGTTGTCGGAAGAGTGTTGCTGATGCTGCAGCGCAGTCAGAATACATTTCATTAGAAATTACATTGGATGCACATCTTCCATGTGCACGAAGCACGCACAGCTAGACAGACAGGGTATGGGTTCGTCGGGTTATTGGGTGATGACAGGGGTTAGGCTAGCCTACTGAGCCGCAGTAATGGGTGATACTTCGACCCTGCCAAGCTTGGATATGTCTGCATGTGATGCGACACGAGCAGGAAGAACCGTCCATAATTCATATTTTGTTCTCATTCAGACACGGGAACACAGAACTAGAAAGACTGATAACCCCAGTCTGAGCCGCGCGCGGGATTCTGACTCAATTCAATTCCCACCCAGCTTTGTCACATCAATTCTCGCTGTAAATGCTCATGGTTTAGATTTCGTGTTGCTGTTGTTTCCCAACTTGAGTTTGAGTTAAGGTTCATTCCAGGCACGTATACAGATAGGGCTCTACCTGTGATAAGAGCACATGCCCCTTTGCCCTTCCAGTCTCTAAAGTGCCCTTTTGTTTTGATTAAAACAATAAATATATAATAATAATTCATATACAGTTTTTGTCATTGTTCACAAATATTTAGTAAAACCCAAAAAAATTTTTTGCTGTAAAAGTGTATTGGGTTTACTCATAATATGTGTCTTATTTTCCTGAATTTACTTTATTAGTGTAAATTCAAATAACTTATTCAATTATTTTACTCAAAAACATATGAAATTACATTTAATCAATAATATTGTGTGTAAATTCGTTGCCTGAATTTTAAAAAGTAGATTCAATACCTCATGTTTAAGAAAAGGTAGCAGGACACCAGGAAAGTTGTCAAACAAATAAACATTTATTTGTTAAGATACTTGACATGTTTTTTTTTTCTTCTCTTTAGCTATATCAAAATACAAATAGTAAATATACAAACAAGACAGGGCCGGATTACCAAACTGGCACGCAGAGCACGTCCCCCTGGCATACAGAGATCGGGGGGCCCCCAGAAAGCATATTATAGCAACATTTGTAGAATAGCTTTAAAAATTACATTTTCTCTCAGCATGGCAAAATGTGTAGAATAGCAGGAAATTAGTTTTAAACTGCAAAATTCTCTCAACCTCATGACAAAATGTGAACAAAAGCATGAGATGAGCTTAAAAACAGCACATTTGACAGCACATTTGCCCCATGAAGTGTAGAATTGCAGGAAATTAGCTTTAAAACTGCAACAGTTTCTCTTAGCCTCATGACAAAATGTGTAGAATAGCATTATAAAACTGCACATTTTGCTCTGGCATATACATGAAGTGCCTTATAGGGTAGGGGCTAGGGGTTGTTTCTCAACAGCGCTGCTTACTCAAATAGAGCAGGGCATCTTTCTTTGAGGTCTTCAACGCTGGGAGATAGGTTGATGACTTCATGTATTCTGTGTGCAAACGTCTTTGCCATTTCCTCTTTTATCACCCTGGTGTTGTCCCTCTTCTCTGCTTCAGTCCGTAATTCAATCATAGCTTGCTCCAGACTTTCTTCATTTTCCCCTGTCGGGTAAGGGGGGAGGTAGTTGATCTCTCTGTCATCAGGATTCTTAAGGTTGGTTAGATAATTCCCCATGCTTTGTTGCCAGCCATAGTAGCCTGAGAATGAGCCAGGTTATTTTAGACATGGGTGTTTCTTGGTAAGTGCCTCTGCCATGGCAATAGTCTGTACAGCTGATGGATAGGCAGTGTATGTATAAATACATTCAGCAAACTTCTCAAATACGTCTGACTTGACCTTTGTGGTGGTCAGAAGAGTGCTGGCCTTCCTGTAGGCTTCATTGGCTCAATCAAGGATCATCTCGGTTTCATAAGCGAACTGTGGGATTGGGAACTCTTCCGGCCCCGGTACTCCGTGGAGATTGTATAACAGTGTCCTGTGAGGTCGGAGGAACCGGCATAGGAACCGGCAGAGGACCCAGCAGAGGAACCAGCATCATAGTCAGATGAATGCTGTGAAGAGACACTGTCAAAGCTTTCATTATGAGGATACATGGTCAGAACGATAGGGGGCGGGGCACTGCACACAACTTTGATAGTGTCTTTGTGTTTAATTTGGTCAGTTGAACTAAGGGTGAAGTAATGCTCAAATTCAGAGTCCATATACTGGAGCCTGAAGTCTTCAGTGATTCCAAAGGACTCCTTAATCGCTATATTTAGTTCCTCCATGGTTGCTGGGATTCCCGAGGGAAGTATTAACTTCTCAATTTTATGGTCAATGATCACTCTGAGCTTTGCATCCATGTTGTCTTCTGGGAGCCTAAAGGAATGTGAATAGAGACAAGGTCAATTACATCCCTAGCAGAAGCTTTTGAAAGATCATACACTCAGTAGATAACAGGTATTATTATGATTGCCTTAAGACAGTTGCTCTACATTCATGTTCATCAGAATATGCCATTATGTTAAATTATATATGTTTTAAAATAATCACAGGAAAAACATATTTCAGTATTCTGTTGTCAGAGAAATCAGTGCTATAAAATAAATCCTGGCAACTGTAAACGTTTACACAGTTAATCACAATGCATTACCTAAAATTTGCAACAAATGTGAAGTTTCAATGTAACCACGTGCTTTCCTGCCACATTGTATGCTGCCAAGGTGTACACATCACCACGTTTCTGGTGCTCCACAATAATCACTTTCCCAGTGCACTCCAGTTGAATGATCTCAGATGCTCTTCATACCAGGAACTGAGTGGCTTTACAATGAAGTTGACATTGTTTTCCAAGATGGCTATCTGAATAATCTCAACAAAGTCAGGTAGTCCTCCAGTAGAGCCATAAGTCAAGCTCCATAGTAGGATACAGCTTTGGATAACTGTGCAATTATTAGGGTTGGCTTCCTGTATGTCCACATGCAGCACATCTAAAGGCATAGAGGATACTTTAGTGACACACAAGGCAGGTTTCTCCACATTTGCATGCAAGTGGTATGCCATCATCAGCTGATGTCTTGTTGAAAGGGACAGCAATACATTTTTGAAATTACTGGTGTACCTCACAACTTGCTTAAAGAAACAATGTTTTGCCTCAAAGTGCATTATCCATGGTCCAACCAGAGGCTTCTATCACTCCAGGGTAGTGTTCCAAAATAAATGATGTTTTGGTGTCAATGTCTCCTGAGGGAAAACTTCTAAAAATCTATGACAATGTTCAGATATTTTATTAGAGATACTTTCCGCTGTGTGGACAGGGGCCACTACCAGTTCAACAATGTCCTTTAAAGTCTTGAGAATCTGCAATGCAGGCTCATCCGAAGGTACCCCTTGACCCAACAATGAGTGGCAACAACCGTATTAGGGCCCAGTTCTCGTGTGGATTTCCCCCTATACTTCTGCGAGTAGCAACATTTATTGGGACTGATTGAGGGTTGTTAGTTTTATCCGTCCACTTGTATGGGAACTGTTTGATTGATTCGTTGAGTTCAGTCAAAGTTAAGCACTTCTTCTTGATAAAAATATTAAAGCACAATGCTAGTTTCTTTGGAAAGACGCGTTCAAAAAGGTCATGTAGTACATCAGGTGGGTAACCAGAGACAAAGTGAAAGTGATTCAGTTTCTCAGTCAATGGACAAGGTTGTGTTAAGGTAGGGTTTTACTTTACACTTTGAATGTGTAAAATATGGTCCTGCTTTGTCCGAGATGAAAATGCTCTTGACCGCACTTCCTTTTGCTGGTATTCGGAATGCTGTCCAAGACAGAACCTACAGAAAAAAACCTTCAACAAGTCCACTAATCGAATGAGCACCAACATTATCTGCTGCAACTTTGATAGTTTTACCAAGAGTGGAAATGAAAGTCCCTTCCTGTTCGAAGATGGCAAGATCTTTCAAAAGTAGTTCCAAGACTGCTTCATGCCCACCCTTCTTACATCATCAGCTTTGCAAAGAACAGCTAAGTACAGTGCATTCAAAAAGTATTCAGACCCCTTTCCTTTTTCCACATTTTGTAACGTTACAGCATTATTTTAAATTGATTAAATTCATTTTGTTCCTCATCAATCCACACACACTACCCCATAATGACAAAGTGAAAACAGGTTTTTTAGAAATGTTTACAGAAAAACAGAAATACCGTATTTACATAAGTATTCAGACCCTTTGCTATGAGACTCGAAATTGAGCTCAGGTGCATCCTGTTTCCTTTGATCATCCTTGAGATGTTTCTACAACTTGATTGGAGTCCACCTGTGGTAAATTCAATTGATTGGACATGATTTGGAAAGGCACACACCTGTCTATATAAGGTCCCACAGATGAGAGTACATGTCAGAGCAAAAACCATGCCATGAGGTCGAAGGAATTGTCTGTAGAGCTCCAAGACTGGATTGTGTTGAGGCACAGATCTGGGGAAGAGTACCAAAACATTTCTGCAGCATTGAAGGTCCCCAAGAACACAGTGGCCTCCATCATTCTTAAATGGAAGAAGTTTGGAACCACCAAGACTCTTCCTAGAGCTGGCCGCCCGGCCAAACTGAGCAATCGGGGGAGAAGGGCCTTGCTCAGGAAGGTGACTAAGAACCCAATGGTCACTCTGACAGAGCTCCAGAGTTCCTCTGTGGAGATGGGAGAACCTTCCAGAAAGACAATCATCTCTGCAGCATTCCACCAAACAGGTCTTTATGGTAGTGGCCAGATGCAAGCCACTCCTCAGTAAAAGGCACATGACAGCCCGCTCAGGATCGAAGGAAAGATGAACGGAGCAAAGTACAGAGAGATCCTTGATGAAAACCTGCTCCAGAGCGCTCAGGACCTCAGACTGGGGCGGAGGTTCACCTTCCAACAAGACAACGACCCTAAGCACACAGCCAAGACAACGCAGGAGTGGCTTCGGGACAAGTCTCTGAATGTCCTTGAGTGGCCGAGCCAGAGCCCGGACGTTAACCCGATTGAACATCTCTGGAGAGACCTGAAAATAGCTGTACAGCGATGCTCCCCATCCAACATGACAGAGCTTGAGAGGATCTGCAGAGAAGAATAGGAGAAACACCCCAAATAAAGGTGTGCCAAGCTTGTAGAATCATACCCAAGAAGACTTGAGGCTGTAATCGCTGCCAAAGGTGCTTCAACAACGTACTGAGTAAAGGGTCTGAATACTTATGTAAATGTAATAGCTACATTTGGTAGCTAACTTAGCTTGCAAATCAGAGTTGAAACAAGCTATCGAGCTGCCCAGTTAACGTTACACAAAGGCTACCTATCGTTAGGTAGCTATATACATTTCTAAATTCTAGAGGTAATTGGCCAGCTCGATCCGCTTTGAATTCAAAATGACAACAGCAACGAGGTTAGCGAGCTAGCCATATTCAGGGAAGTACAAAGTGATTAAAACCAAAGACTTCCAATGAGTTCAATCACTCCATTATCTCTCTCTTTGGTTATCCTCATCAAATATTGTTAAATTTTGAGCAACATAAAATTGTAAAATGAAATAACAAACGACTTTCAGTAATTTTTACAAAGTATATATGTATATTTTTTAATCAATCTCGATTGACCCCAGAATTATTTTTTACAGTGTAGGATTTTAGGGTTAAGGTTAGGGTTAGGAGTTAGGTTAAAGGGTTAGTGGTTAGGGTTAGGGGAAGGGTTAGCTAACATGCTAAGTAGTTGCAAAGTAGCTAAAAAGTAGTAAGTACACTACATTTACATTTACATTTTAGTCATTTAGCAGACGCTCTTATCCAGAGCGACTTACAGTTAGTGAGTGCATACATTATTATTTATTTTTTTTGCATACTGGCCCCCCGTGGGACATGACCAAAAGTATGTGGACACCTGCTCGTCGAACATCTCATTCCAAAATCATGTGCATTAGTATGGAGTTGGTCCCCCCTTTGATGCTATAACAGCTTCCACTCTTCTGCAAAGGCTTTCCAGTAGATGTTGGAACATTGCTGCGGGGACTTGCTTCCATTCAGCCACAAGAGCATTAGTGAGGTCGGGCACTGATGTTGGGCGATTAGGCCTGGCTCGCAGTCTGTGTTCCAATTTATCCCAAAGGTGTTCGATGGATTTGAGGTCAGGGCTCTGTGCAGGCCAGTCAAGTTCTTCCACACTGATCTCGACAAACCATTTCTGTATGGACCTCGCATTGTGCACGGGGGCACTGTCATGCTGAAACAGGAAAGGCCCTTCCCCAAACTGTTGCCACAAAGTTGGAAACACAGAATCGTCTAGAATGTCATTGTATGCTATAGCGTTAAGATTTCCCTTCACTGGAACTAAGGGGCCTAGCCTGAACCGTGAAAACCAGCCCCAGACCATTATTCCTCCTCCACCAAACTTTACAGTTGGCGCTACGCATTAGAGCAGGTAGCGTTCTCCTGGCATCCGCCAAACCCAGATTTGGCCGTCGGACTGCAAGATGGTGAAGTCTGATTCATCACTCCAGAGAACACGTTTCCACTGCTTCCAAAGTCCTATGGCGGCGAGCTTTACACCACTCCAGCCAAAGCTTGGCATTGCGCATGGACTTGTGTGCAGCTGCTCAGTCATGGAAACCCATTTCATGAAGCTCCCGACGAACAGTTATTGTGCTGACGTTGCTTCCAGAGGCAGTTTGGAACTCGGTACTGAGTGTTGAAACAGAGGACGGACGATTTTTATGTGCTACGCGCTTCAGCACTCAGCGGTCAGGTTCTGTGAGCTTGTATGGCCTACCACTTCGCATCTAAGCCGTTGCTGCTCCTAGACATTTCCACTTCACAATAACAGCACTTACAGTTGACTGGGGCAGCTCTAGCAGGGCAGAAATCTGAAGAACTGACTTGTTGGAAAGGTGGCATCCTATGACTGTGCCACGTTGAAAGTTACTGAGCTCTTCAGTAAGGCCATTCTACTGCCAATGTTTGTCTATGGAGATTGCATGGCTGTGTGCTCGATTTTATACACCTGCCAGCAACGGGTGTGGCTGAAATAGCGGAATCCTCTAATTTGAAGGGGTGTCAACATACTTTTGTATATACAGTTGAAGTCGGAAGTTTACATACACCTTAGCCAAATACATTTAAACTCAGTTTTTCACAATTCCTAACATTTAATCCTAGTAACATTTCCCTGTATTAGGTCAGTTAGGATCACCACTTTATTTTAAGAACGTGAAATGTCAGAATAATTGTAGAGAGAATGATTTATTTCAGCTTTTATTTCTTTCATCACATTCACAGTGGGTCAGAAGTTTACATACACTCAATTAGTATCTGGTAGCATTGCCTTTAAATTGTTTAACTTGGGTCAAACGTTTTGGGTAGCCTTCCACAAGCTTCAACAAAAAGTTGGGTGAATTTTGGCCCATTCCTCCTGACAGAGCTGGTGTAACTGAGTCAGGTTTGTAGGCCTCCTTGCTCGCACACGCTTTTTCAGTTCTGCACACACATTTTCAATAGGATTGAGGTCAGGGATTTGTGATAGCCACTCCAATACCTTGACTTTGTTGTCCTTAAGCCACTTTGCCACAACTTTGGAAGTATGCTTGGGGTCATTGTCCATTTGGAAGACCCATTTGTGACCAAGCTTTAACTTCCTGACTGATGTCTTGAGATGTTGCTTCAATATATCCACATAATTTTCCTTCCTCATGATGCCATCTATTTTGTGAAGTGCACCAGTCCCTCCTGCAGCAAAGCACCCCCACAGCATGATGCTGCCACCTCCGTGCTTCATGGTTGGGATGGTGTTCTTCGGCTTGCAATCCATCCCCTTTTTCCTCCAAACATAACAATGGTCATTATGGCCAAAAAGTTATATTTTTGTTTCATTAGACCAGAGGACATTTCTCCAAAAAGTATGATCTTTGTCCCCATGTGCAGTTGCAAACTGTAGTCTGGCTTTTTTATGGCGGTTTTGGAGCAGTGGCTTCTTCCTTGCTGAGCGGCCTTTCAGGTTATGTTGATATAGGACTTGTTTTACTGTGGATATAGATACTTTTGTACCTGTTTCCTCCAGCATCTTCACAAGGTCCTTTGCTGTTGTTCTTGGATTGTTTTTCACTTCTCACACCAAAGTTGCAAAGTTGCTAATTGGCTCAAGTTGTCCTTGATGAGAATCGAACACACAACCTTTTGGTTGCTAGACGTTCACATTATACGCCCACACAACCACCTTCCTATCGTTTTTGCCTTAAAGGGCAACTCCACCACATTCTAACTTAATTTTCTCCAGCACAATACCAGTGTCAACATATGTGAAAACATTCAATTTCTTTTTTTTTCTTTCTTTCGGTATTTTATCCTCTTTTTCTCCCCAATTTCAATCTTGTCTCATCGCTGCAACAGGCTTGGGAGGCATGTGTCCTCCGAAACATGAACCGCTAAATAGCGATTCTTAACACCCGCCCGCACCAATGTGTCAGAGGAAACACAGTTCAACTGAAGACCGAGGTCAGCCTGCAGGCGCCTGGCCCGCCACAAGGAGTCGCTAGAGCGCAATGAGCCAAGTAAAGCCCCCTCCCAGCCAAACCCTCCTCTAACCACATTGAGCCAATTGTGCGCTGCCCTATGGGACACCTGGTAGTGATACAGCCCGGGATCGAACCCGGGTCTGTAGTGATGCCTCTAACACTGCAATGCAGTGCCCTAGACCGCTGCGCCACTTGGGAGGCCTTATTCCTAAGTTTTGTAGAAAAAAATAGAAAGTTAAAAAGTTCTACCCGATCATCAAAAGTTAAAACATAAAAAATAAGTGATTTTCAAACACTATGAGATTCGCGGTGACATGGGGAGCAAGAACATACCCTCCCTTGGGCTAGAAACTCGTTGCAGGTTTTGAAAATTACTGTTTGTTACTTTTAATCCTACCCTGTCATATCACAGAGAAACATTTTTTAACCACAACATTGTTTTCACTTGCTTGATGCTGGACATGATGGATATGAGGTAGAAAAGTGGCAGAATTTTCCTTTAAGTAACATTATGTCTTATGTAACTATACTAAACGTAACATATCATACATATTTGAGTGTCCCAGATTTTATTGACTATTTCCGGTTTATGAGACCAGCCTGAATTAAGAGGGATGCTGCCCATAACCTTTTGTGCAGCATATGCCTACCTGACTCCTTTGTTAGCTTGACTATTTCTAGCAATAAACTTTGTATCAACACTAGGCTGTTAAGATGATGAAACGGTCCCTCTGAGGAGAGGACAGTGAAACTCGACGCTTCTGGACAACTAATGCATCATTAATGCTTATCTAATACAGTGATGCCTCGCAAATGGAAGCGAATTGGTTGAGTAAGTAGCCGTAATCCATCCATGAATAAGTAAACAGCTATATATTGTGTTGACAGATACATCATTATAGTGCCTATCAGTCCGTTATCACTGGCACGGTAGCCGCAAATGGCGGCCTGCCTTGAGATAGACCTAAGCTAGGCCTATTATTGGGCTTTGATATTCAGACATTTCAAGGGAAAAACGACAATTGCTCTCATTGGTTCTCCGCAGACAGGTTAAATGATGGCTTTTCGATTTACAGGCCTACAGATTAAGTTTGAATATGAGTGTAATAATAAATATGTAATAAGTAAGTGTTTAATAACAACATTATCCAGGGGCGCAACTTTGGTTTTAGAAGTGGGGGGGACATAACTTGGTGGGGGGTCTGGGGGTCCCCCTATTTTCTAGGGCATCTAAAGATCATTTCTACACAATTGAATATGTCCCATAGCCCTTCTAGCCATCTCTACTTAGAACAACAAAAAGTAAGCAAAAATGCCCACAGTCATCAAGCTAGGTAAGATATAATTATTAAATATGTTTAAGTGATTGATAAAAATGAACTATATTTTTGTTCAGTGTAATTCATATCATAGGCCTAATAGTACTTTAGAGCTCTTTTTACTTGCACACAATATAGCTGGGTCACCCATCCTGCACCTAGGAGTCCACGGCCCTGCAGCGCCCCAACCCAACACAGCCCACTCAGCCTTAGGATCTTAGTGAAACATTCATTATTGGTTTCATGACAACCATCAGTATGGCAGACCCCCAGGGCCAGGACTGAGCAGCTCAGCAGCTAGGGATTGCCTAAATAGGTATCTCCCCTGACGTGGGCATGTTTTCAATACATACTCCTTTTGTCGTACAGGATTCCATATAAGGCATCCAGACCTTATGAAAGTTGCACAGTATACCCTTAATCTTGTAATAAATCAAATCTAGTGATACATAACTTGACATTTCTTCCATCCATTGTAGGAGGATAACCAACCTTCCAATTAATAGCACTCCAGTTCTTAACCGCTATAAATGCTAGTTTACACAGTTTCTTCTGATAACAGTCTCCAGTATCAACATTTCCAATCAAACAAAAACAGGGAGAAGGGAGAATCTGTAGACAGGCTGAGATAAAAGAACAAGGTCTTTTCCAGAATTCAGCCAGCCTTCACAAGACCATAACATATGCAAATATGTCCCCTTGTGATGCGTTATTTGAAGGAGTCAGGCACAGGAGGGTAAATCACAGTATACAGAGTGTATTCCGTAATCCAGCGTTACCAGTCCAGTGCGCAAAACAGGCGCACTGGAACAAACATGCACACGGGGAAAATACCCCTGCAATACAAAATACTGAGCTCAACCGAGCTACTAATCCTCACAAAGAACAATCACCCTCAAGGACAAGGGGAGCAGAGGGAACACTTAAACACGTACTAATGAGGGGAATTTGAACCAGGTGTGTGTAATTGACAAGATAAGACAAACGGTATGATGAGATATGGAGCGGCAGCGGCTAGAAGGCCGGTGATGACGAACACCGAAGCCTGCCCGAAGAAGGAGGGGAGCTCCAGCAGCACGCCGACCCCGGCCTCGGGGACGGCCAGGAGGACGCAGAGCAGGGCTAGCCGGATGGCGATGGTGGAAATCCTGCAACAGGGAGGGATCGAGGACATCCCTCACTGGGACCCAGCACCGTTCCTCCGGACCATACCCCTCCCACTCCACGAGGTACTGAATGTCCCCCACCCGACGCCACGATTCCAGGATGGAACGGATGGAGTACGCCGGGGCCCCCTCGATGTCAAGAGGAGGCGAAGGGACCTCCCGCACCTCAGACTCCTGGAGCGGACCAGCCACCACCGGCCTGAGGAGAGACACATGAAACGAGGGGTTAATACGTAATTATGGGTGAGTAATAACCTATAGGTAACCTCGTTGATTCTCCTCAGGACTTTGAACGGCCCCACAAACCGCGGGCTCAGCTTCCGGCAGGGCAGGCGGAGGGGCAGATTCCGGATCGAGAGCCAGACCCGCTCACCCAATACGAAGACTGGGGCCTCACTGCGGTGGCGGTCAGCGTTGGCCTTCTGACGACGCACGGCGCGTTGGAAGTGGACGTGGGCAGCGTCCCACATCTCCTCTGCACGCTGAAACCAGTCATCCACCGCATGAACCTCGGTCTGGCTCTGGTGCCACGGTCCCAGAACCAGTTGGTAACCTAAAACACATTGGAATGGCGTTAGGTTAGTGGAGGAGTGACGGAGCGAGTTCTGGGCATATTCGGCCCATGGCAAGAACACGACCACTCCCCCGGCCGGTCCTGGCAGTAGGACCGCAGGAACCTACCCACATCCTGATTTATCCGTTCCACCTGCCCATTAGACTCGGGGTGGAAACCAGAGGTCAGGCTGACCGAGACCCCCAGACGTTCCATGAACGTCTTCCAGACCTTGGATGTGAACTGGGGACCCCGGTCAGACACTATATCCTCTGGTATCCCGTAGTGCTGGAAGGCGTGTGTAAACAGGGCGTCCGCTGTTTGCAGGGCCGTGGGGAGACCGGGCAGAGGAAGTAGGCGGCAGGCCTTGGAAAAGCGGTCCACAATGACCAGGATGGTGGTGTTACCTTGGGAGAGGGGAAGATCGGTAAGGCAATCAACACTCAGGTGAGACCATGGTTGTTGTGGAACTGGTAAAGGCTGTAACTTACCCGCTGGGAGGTGCCTAGGTGCCTTACTCTCTGCGCACACCGAGCAGGAGGTGACATACACCCTCACGTCCTTAGCCAAGGTAGGCCACCAGTACTTTCCGGACAGGCAGCGCACTGTACGACCGATACATGGGTGACCAGAGGAGGGTGACGTGTGCTCCCAGTAGATCAAACGGTCACAGATAAGAGCAGGCACGTACTGCAGCCCAGCTGGACACTGAGGTGGAGATGGCTCTGTGTGTAACGCCTGCTCTATATCCACGTCCATCGCCCATACTACCGGCGCCACAATGCAGGAGGCCGGGAGTATTGGGGTGTTGTCTCTGGGCCTCTCATCTTTGTCATACAGCCGTGTCAATGCGTCTGCCTTCACGTTCTTCGTACCCGGGATGTATGATGGTGTGAAATCAAACCGGGTGAAGAATAGGGCCCACCTGGCCTGGCGAGGATTCAGCCTCCCCGCTGCCCGGACGTACTCCAGGTTACGGTGGTCCGTCCAGACGATGGAAGGGTGTTTCGCCCCTTCGAGCCAATACCTCCACACGGTCAGGGCTCGGACAACAGCCAACAGCACCCGATCACCAACGTCGTAGTTCTGCTCCGCCAGGGCTGAGCTTCTTAGAGAAGAAGGAACAGGGGCGGAGCTTGGGTGGCATGCCCGAGCGTTGAGATAGGACAGCGCCTATCCCTACCTCGGACACATCCACTTCCACTACGAACTGTAGTGATGGATTGGGGTGGGCCAGTACCGGGGCTGAGGTGAACAGACCCCTCAGGTTACTGAAGGCCCTGTCCGCCACAGCAGACCAGTGGAGCCGGGACGGCCCACCCTTCAACAGAGATGTAATGGGATCTGCGACCTTGCCAAAGCCCCAGATAAACCTCTGATAGTAGTTGGCGAAGCCAATAAAGCGCTGCACCTCCTTAACCGTGGTTGGAGTCGGCCAATTACACACGGCTGAAATGCGATCTCCCTCCATCTCCACACCTGAGGTGGTAATGCGGTAACTGAGGAAGGAGACGGACTGCTGGAAAAACAGACACTTTTCTGCCTTGGCATAAAGGTATTTTTCCACAGTCGGGCCAGCACTTTGCGAACCAGTGACACATGCTCGGCGCACGTAGTGGAATAAACCAGAATGTCATGGATGTAGAACACTACACTGCGACCAAGCATGTCCCGAAACACCTCGTTCACAAAGGACTGGAAGACGGATGGAGCATTCATCAAACCGTAGGGCATCACCAGGTATTCATGATGCCCCGTGGTTGTGCTGAATGCTGTCTTCCACTCATCCCCCTCTCGGACACGCACCAGGTTGTACGCACTCCGGAGATCTAATTTGGTGAAGAAGCGTGCCCCATGCATAGACTTGATCACCGAAGGCATGAGGAGGAGAGGACAACTAAATCATATCGTCTCCTTCTTCAGTGATCGATAATCAATGCAAGGGTGCAGAACGCCGTCTTTCTTCTTCACAGAAAATAAACTAGAGGAGGCGGGTGAAGTGGAGGGACGTATAAACCCCTGGCACAGGGACTCGGTGACGTATGTTTCCATAGCCTCCGTTTCAGCCTGTGACAGGGGATAAACATGACTCCTGGGAGGCACAGCGTCTACCCGGAGGTTTATCGCGCAATCGCCCGCCCGATGAGGTGGTAACTTGGTCAAATCGAGGTATTCGGGGGGAATGTGCACGGTGGATGTACTGTCTGGATTTTCCACCGTGGTTGCACCAACGGAAACACCGAGACACCTACCCTGACACTCTCGCAACCACCTCGTGAGAAGTACCATAGGGAAAGCAGGAGACTCAATGATAAAAAACGTGACTTCCCTAACAAACCCGGACCCTAATGGTCGACTGTCAAGTGCTCTGATGGGGACTGGAATGGATAGGGGAACCAATGAAATGCCTAGACTGTGTGAGAATGCCCTGTCCATAAAGATCCCAGCTGCGCCTGAATCGACAAGCGCCTTACACTGGGGAACTACAATGTGATCAGGAAAGTGGATGGGTAGGGTACAGTGCGCAGCAGAGGGCTCTGAACAAGTGTGGGTGTTCGATACCTGGGGTGATGCGAGAGGGCCCTGCCTGCCGCCTCCAGACCCAAAAGAACGCTGATGACATTGTGTGGTGTAATGTCCCTTCGTGCCACCAGCGTGACACTAGTGCTGTCATCCTCCGCTCTCTCGGATCGCAGCTCCAACCAGCTCCATCAGCTCGTGATCCGAGTCGGCCGGGGTTGGAACGGGCACACCCCCTCCAGGACATCCTCTGGCTGCCAGCAGGTTGTCCAAACGGATGGTCATGTCCACCAGTTGCGTGAAGGACAACATGGTGTCCCGGCAGGCTAGCTCCCTTCGGACGTCCTCCCGCAGATGGCACTGGAAGTGGTCGATAAGTTAAACTGCAGGAATTTGTCAGAGACTCTATGAACATGACTGGGCATTCTAACATATCTGTATCCATTCATCATCATCAATAGAGTCTCCCAGGTCTTCCTCACATTTTTATCTTTCATGTTTTGTGTAATCGGGAAAAGCCTCTATCAACCCTTGATACAGTTTGGAAATCAACTTTAGAGGTTTGTCAGATCTTTGAAGCTTCTTGCTTGTTCAGTGTTTGCTGCACAGAGAGAATAAAGTTTTGTATCGGCAGAAGTTCACCTCTGCTCTGTCACAGACTGGCTTTCCTGCCTGCCTGACCCTGATGAGACCCCTGACGCTGCTCAGATGAGGCATGACAAATAATGACCTTGGTGTAGATTTATGCATTATATTATCAATGGATAGAATCAGTGGTTCAATAATATAAATTACTATTAT
The DNA here is from genome assembly GCF_020615455.1 of Coregonus clupeaformis. Lineage (NCBI taxonomy): Eukaryota > Metazoa > Chordata > Actinopteri > Salmoniformes > Salmonidae > Coregonus > Coregonus clupeaformis. Next base: position 16,231,364 of record NC_059227.1, on the reverse strand, counting down.
TCCCAGATCCCAGACTGTAGCCTTTGTTTCAATTCACTGATTGTTATAACATACTGCAAAATTCACCAGAGCTCGGTCTTCTATGGCTGTCTGACCCTGCAGGGACACCTGTCACCATCTGATCTGGCTAAGACATTAGCATTTTTGCATTTTAGTCATTTAGCAGACGCTCTTATCCAGAGCGACTTATAGTTAGTGAGTGCATACATTTTTCATACTGGCCCCCCATGGGAATCAAACCCACAACCCTGGCGTTGCAAACGCCATGCTCTACCAACTGAGCTACACGGGGCCCCATTATCTACAGAGAGGACATATGAATACAAAAATTATTGCCTCGATATGTCGAGATCACAACTTATTTATCTCATCATCACAACATAACAAAAGTTGTTTTGTCGAGATAACGAAATAAACTCTATAAATAGGAGTGGACGTATTGATGATAGATTGACAGTATGGTTGAGGCGGCAGAGCCCATGGTGTATCCGCACATACGTTTCCACTGATTGCTACACCAAGAGATAGTACATTTCATGCTAACATAACTGATATGTATATAATTCTAAGGGACACTTCATGTTTTATGGATAATATTTAAATATACAGCGTGGGTGATCTCCATTCCTGACAGGTTGATCAGATTCAATTTCAGCCTCAGAGCTTGATCAGATTCAATAGCAGCCTCAGAGGCTGATGTCAGGATTCTGCCTTGTAGGCTGTTTCATAGTGTCACGGTCGTCTATGTCGTCCAAGTATGACCAAGGCGCAACGTGTCCAAGAAACATGACTTTATTTAGCAAAGTAACCAAAATCCAAAACAAAAGACGACTCAATGAAGTCCACGGTACACAGACCGAAAACGGAACAAAAACCCACAATTCCCACAGGAAAACATACAGATAAATATGGCTCCCAATCAGAGATAACGAGCCGACAGCTGACACTCGTTACCTCCGATTGGGAGTCATTGACCAAACCTAGAAAAGAACCCCACAGAAATGCAAACATAGAAATACACCCAAATACCCAACAAAACAAAATACACCCTGGCTCAAATACAACAGTCCCGGAGCCAGAGTGTCACAGTACCCCCCCCTAAAGGTGCGAACTCCGGGCGCACCAGCATACAGTCTAGGGGAGGGTCTGGGTGGGCGTCTGTCCACGGTGGCGGTTCTGGCCCTGGTCGTGGTCCCCACCCCACCTTAGTCACTATCCGCTTCCGTAGCCTCCTCCACATGACCACCCCCCAACTAAACCCCACTGGATTAAGGGGCGGCACCGGACTAAAGGGCAGCACCGGACTAAGGGGCAGCACCGGACTAAGGGGCAGTACCGGACTAAGGGGCAGCACCAGGATAAGGGGCAGCACCGGGCTAAGGGACAGCACCGGACTCAATGGCGGATCCTGGCTGGCTGGCTCTGGCTGATCCTGGCTGGACGGCTCATGGCTGGCTGAAGGATCTGGCTTCAAATGGCTGGCTGACGGATCTGGCTGCTCATGGCTGGCTGACGGATCTGGCTGCTCATGGCTGGCCGACGGATCTGGCTGCTCATGGCTGGCCGACGGATCTGGCTGCTCATGGCTGGCTGAAGGATCTGGCTGCTCATGGCTGGCTGACGGATCTGGCTGCTCATGGCTGGCTGACGGATCTGGCTGCTCATGGCTGGCTGACGGATCTGGCTGCTCATGGCTGGCCGACGGATCTGGCTGCTCATGGCTGGCTGACGGATCCTGTCTGGCGGAAGGCTCTGGCTGATCCTGTCTGGCGGAAGGCTCTGGCTGATCCTGTCTGGCGGAAGGCTCTGGCTGATCCTGTCTGGCAGAAGGCTCTGGCTGATCCTGTCTGGCGGAAGGCTCTGGCTGATCCTGTCTGGCGGAAGGCTCTGGCTGATCCTGTCTGGCGGAAGGCTCTGGCTGATCCTGTCTGGCGGAAGGCTCTGGCTGATCCTGTCTGGCGGAAGGCTCTAGCGGCTCCTGTCTGGCGGAAGGCTTTAGCGGCTCCGGTCTGGCGGACAGCTCTGAAGGCTCATGGCAGACGGGCGGCTTTGCAGGCTCAGTACAGACGGGCAGTTCATGCAGCGCTTGGCAGACGGACAGTTCAGACGGCGTTGGGCAGACAGGCAGTTCAGGCGCCGTTGGGCAGACGGGCAGTTCAAGCGCCGTTGGGCAGACGGGCAGTTCAGGCGCCGTTGGGCAGACGGGCAGTTCAGGCGCCGTTGGGCAGACGGGCAGTTCAGGCGCCGTTGGGCAGACGGGCAGTTCAGGCGCCGTTGGGCAGACGGCAGACTCTGGCCGGCCGAGACGCACTATAGGCCTGGTGCGTGGTGCCGGAACTGGTGGTCCCGGGCTGAGGACACGTATCTCAGGGCTAGTGCGGGGAGCAGCAACAGGACGCACAGGACTCTGGGGACACACAGGAGGCTTGGTGCGTGGTGTAGGCACTGGTGGTACTGGGCTGAGGACACGCATCTCAGGGCTAGTGCGGGGAGCAGCAACAGGACGCACAGGACTCTGGGGACACACAGGAGGCTTGGTGCGTGGTGTAGGCACTGGTGGTACTGGGCTGGAGCGGGGAGGTGGCGCCGGAAATACCGGACCGTGCAGGCTTACTGGCTCCCTTGAGCACTGAGCCTGCCCAACCTTACCTGGTTGTATGCTCCCCGTCGCCCGACCAGTACGGGAAGGAGGAATAACCCGCACCGGGCTATGTAGGCGAACCGGGGACACCATGCGTAAGGCTGGTGCCATGTAAGCCGGCCCGAGGAGACGCACTGGTGGCCTGATGCGTTGGACCGGCTTCATGACATCCGGCTCAACGCTCAATCTAGCCCGGCCGATACGTGGAGCTGGAATGTACCGAACCGGGCTATGCACGCGTACAGGAGACACCATGCGCTCTACTGCGTAACACGGTGTCTGCCCGTACTCTCGCTCTCCACGGTACGTACAGGGAGTAGGCGCAGGTCTCCTACCTGACTTTGCCACACTCCCTTTAAGCCCCCCCCCAATAAATTTTTGGGTAGTACCCACGGGCTTCCAGCCTCGACTCCGTGCTGCCTCCTCATACCACCTCCTCTCGGCTTTAGCTGCCTCCAGCTCTTCACGAGGGCGGCGATATTCTCCCGGTTGTGCCCAAGGACCCTTTCCAGCCAGTATCTCCTCCCATGTCCATGAATCCTTTGGAGCTGGGTCCTGTTGCCGCTTGACACGCTGCTTGGTCCTCTTATGGTGGGTTTTTCTGTCACGGTCGTCTATGTCGTCCAAGTATGACCAAGGCGCAACGTGTCCAAGAAACATGACTTTATTTAGCAAAGTAACCAAAATCCAAAACAAAAGACGACTCAATGAAGTCCACGGTACACAGACCGAAAACGGAACAAAAACCCACAATTCCCACAGGAAAACATACAGATAAATATGGCTCCCAATCAGAGATAACGAGCCGACAGCTGACACTCGTTACCTCCGATTGGGAGTCATTGACCAAACCTAGAAAAGAACCCCACAGAAATGCAAACATAGAAATACACCCAAATACCCAACAAAACAAAATACACCCTGGCTCAAATACAACAGTCCCGGAGCCAGAGTGTCACACATAGGTAAAGCTGAGGCTGAAATTTCATCTGATCAGCCTGTCAGGAATGGAGCTCACCCACTGTGGATAAATATTATCCACAAACCTGAAGTGTCCCTTATAATTATACACATCAGTTATGCAAGCTAACAACCAGAATAGATAACCAGCTAGCTTGTTAGCTAGCTAGCTAACAAGACTACCTAGCCAACTAGCTAGCTCACAAGACTAGCCAAGTTAGCTGCGTTGTTCCTTGAATGCGATTGGCTGTGGTCTTGTGGGTAGATAAGCTAGCTAGCTAATAAGACTACCTAGCTAACTAGCTCGCTCACAAGACTAGCGAAGTTAGCTGCGTTGTTCCTTGAATGCGATTGGCTGTGGTCTTGTGGGTAGCACTCAGCCTGTGAGACAGGGCTGCCTGTCAGGTATCATTCAGGGCTTAAATGCCCCACGAGGGCTTAGCTCCCCCACAAGCTAGTAGCTCAATGTAAGGGACATTTAGCTTGCTAACATTCTAATTTATAAACTGATAATGAGCTCCAAACACAAATGAAAGCATCATGTTAGCATGAAATGTACCATCCCCCAGTGTAGCAATCAACAAAAACCTATGTGCTGATCCACCGTGGGCTCTGCCGCATCATGCCATGATGAGCATAGTGTTGTGTACTGACTGTGCACCATGACAGTGAAGCCTGTAGAGCTGTTTATACCATGTAATTGTGAAAAGTAGGGAATTAGCTAGGGAAACTGAAGCTGTGGCTTCACACAGCCTGTCCGCACGCTCTGTGGTGTCCATGCGGTCCTAAATTCTGCCGGCTGAAACCGTAAAACAGCTTACCCTCTCTGAGGCGTCCACATGGTCCTAAATCAGCGGTGCAGCATTGTGTTTCACAGTGCAAAGATAAACAGGGGGGACAAATATACAATTTCAGAATGTGTGTGTGTGTGTGGGGGGTCATGTCCCCCCCGTCCCCAGTGAAAGTTGTGCCCCTGCCATTATCAGTTATACATTGCTGATCTATCTATATAATTTGGTAATAACATGAGGCCTATTATGCCTGGAACGGGGATTGCCCCCCCCCCCCCCTCCTTGCACTCTCTTTCTTTCCTCCGTTTGGAATTCAGACCATAGTCCTCTCATCCATAGCTTCATTCCACCGTCTGTCTGTCTTCATTTTGATACTAATCACTTCATTAAACATATCAGCACTGCTCTGCCTCTGAGGTTAGATTGTGTGGCATTAGCTAAAACAAGCTTTGGAATATTTTGTTTCTTTGTTTGTATATTCAACAGTCAGTCGACAGTCACATATATTGGATCAAATAACCACGATGAGCTTTGAGGCTCCCAGTTGGTTTTACTACCTTTGTTTTACATTGCTTTCTGACACACCATGCACCAGCCAAGTAGATTTCTAGTTCAAACATCAGTTGGAATTGTTACTCTGTATGTTTCCGAGCCTGTCTTTACTGGTACCTTGTTCTTTGCACACAAAGAGAGTGTTAATTTCAAGCATCACAGTGTCAACTATGCCGTGTTGGACTCAATGTATATCGCCTTGATATAGGCTAAGTATACATCCGTTTTACATACCACTATTTGCCCAGCTATCCTAGCCTAGATCCCTTTCTCAAACAACACAGGGATGAGATGAGAGCTGACTAGAGAAAAAGCAGGAAACAAACTGTTTGATAGAGTATTCCCAGTTTACATGCCCCATATGACACATATAAAGGCCCTTTGAAGGAGAGAGAACTATGAGAAAGCATCACTTGTATTTACAGTAACAATGCAGCCAAAACAGGAAGGATGGTAGCATCGTGTTGTTTGTATTCTTTATTTCCCAGCTTTCCAATTCGATTTATACAGTCAATAGAGCCAGGCTATAGAAAACAGTCTTTGCTGCTCTTTCTGCTCTGAGAAATGGAAAGTCTTTCAAAATGTCATCCTCTTTTGTGTGTGCATGTGTGTGTCTTCGTGCTCACCTATGTGTGCACGTGCAAATGTAAGTGTGTGTGTGTGTGCCAGGGTGTGCACTAGTGCAGTGTTTCCCAACCCTGGTCCTCGAGTACCCCCAACAGTACACATTTTCATTGTAGCACACCTGATTCAACTTGTCAACTAATCATCAAGCCCTCAATGAGCTGAATGAGGGTTTGTCCAGGGATACAACAAAAATGTGTTCTGTTGGGGGTACTCGAGGACCAGGGTTGGGAAACACTGCGCTAGTGTGTGTGCGTTTGCATCCACACACTAATATAGAGAGGGTCAGAGAACATGTCCGGTAGTGGCATTTCGCTGGCATTCTTTTATGTAAGGCTAGCATTTGATGTCAGTTCACTCTCTGTCCCTTTACCTTCTGTCCCAGGCTTTTGAAGATGGTGGAAAAGAGAGATGAGGAATGATGGAGGAGCATTATCATCCCCCTCTGACATTTGATGTGTGGTGGAAAATTCTTATGAAGTCCAACTAGCTTCCAGACAGACGGGTTAAAGCCTAGCTGACTCGCTCCCAGATGGATTGCATGGTGTGTGTGTGTCGTGAGTCTGCGCGTGTGCGTGTGTGTCATGTGAGTGAGTGTGCGTGCGTGTGTCTGTGGCTTCTCTCAGGCTGTAATGGGAAAGCCCTTGTTATAACCACCACAGGGCAGAATCACTATGGAGTCACTATGGAGACTAGAGAGAAATCAGCTCTCCTTGACTTCCTTCATTTCTGCCATTACCTTTTTTTATGTTTCCATCCTCCTCCCATATTTCTGCTGGAAATGTTGTGCGTATTGTAAGATAGACTGTCTGTCTGACTGTTGAGTGCAAAAGCCAATCACATGGCTAGTCTGGGGGAGGTTTCCATGGTGAAACGTTGCGAAGGGACTGGCGGAACTCCAGAACTAAGTCTGATCCACGGTAATATGATATGTACCATTCTCCGGCAGCTGAAAGAAAAAGGCCCCCGACAGGCCTGTCCTGCCTATATGCCTGTCTGACTGGCTGTCTTAAACAGGTGAATTTCTAAAAAGAGTGGGAGATTAGGGAAAATATATATATGTTTCATGGTTGCGTTGAAAAAGAACCAGCACAATAGAAAAGCAGGCAGGCAAGGTTTCCCAAACTCGGTCCTGGTACCCCAAGGGGTGGACATTTTGGTTTTTGCCCTAGCACTACACAGCTGATTCAAATAATCAACTAATCATCAAGTTGTGATCATTTGAATCAGCTGTGTATTGCTAGGGCAAAAATCACCCGTTGGGATCCCGATGACCGAGTTTGAGAAACACTGCAGTAAGGCGAGGAGACGCGGTGTCTGCTTGGTTTAGTAGCTAACTCTTGATCAGCCTTAACTGCTGCTGCCTATAGGGATTGGGTCTAAGCTTTGAGTGTGTCCTGTCCTTGTCCTTGTGTTTGTCCCTGTCGCCATGGTGACCAGTGATCCTGAACCCGTTCCTTCCCCCAGTGCCTGCTGTTCCGGCTCTGTTTATCCCTGCAGGGTTGCTGTCGTTGAGCTGTTAGTTAGGGATGTGGAGAATCAGTGTGTGTCAGTGTGTGTGTGTGTGTGTGCCTGTGTACTCAGCTATAACTGTGTATATATGCATATGTGTTTGTGTGTGCGTGCATGCGTGTGTGTGTGGGTGGGTGAATGCATGCGTGCATGCGCGTTTGTGTGTCTGTGTGCTTTTGTGTGTGTGTGCTTGCGTGTGCTTGCGTGCGTGCATGCGTGTGTGTGCGTTTGTGTGGGGGTGCGTTTGTGTGAGTGTGTGCATGTGTGTGCATTTCTGTGTGTGTATGTGGTGGTCCGTCAGGGATGCCACTGTTACAGCTGCTAGGAAGTGGGTTGCGACATGGTCCGCTCTAAGGAGAACGTCCAGAAATAGACCCTATGCCCTCATCTAACTGATTTATTCACTTGCTCCCATTTTTTCCCTTTTCACCAGAAAGCACATAACTCTATCCGTGGTTACATAGCCTCATGTCAGTGCATGTCCATGCATGTGCGTGTGTGTGCAAGTGTTTGTGTGTAAGTGTTTAAGGGAGAGGGGCCTTGGCGTACCCAGTGGTCCCGGGTGATGCTTGTTGCACAAGGAACTGATTACACAAGGACATGACAGATTTTTGTAGGTCTTTTTTTGTTTGTCGTAAACTTACACTGCTGGTAAGGTGGCCACTGCAGGGCAGTCTAGCTGAGTATCCAGGAAGAACACAGGCTAAGCCGAGTGGTGGACAATAACATTTATAACCCCTAAAACAACCCTGCCCATCCCTCCCTCCCCCAGGGCCAGAGATGGATGGATAGGGTGATAGAAGTGAATGAGAGGCAGATGTATGGTGAAGAAGGGATGAGGAGGAGAAAGAAATTGTAAAATGGACATCTGTGGTGCCGGACACCAGCCCAATAAAGACACACAACCAGATGCCCTTATGATCCTATAGTGACAATGG